>NC_059539.1:8181818-8484848 GCF_905220415.1 Colias croceus | reverse complement strand
TTCGATCGTGTTATAATGATTATAAAAATAGAGAGTAGACGTTGGGTTTTACGAACAGTTCAAACATCGGTATAGAACATTTCGAAACATGTCACGGGTATGAATGAATGCTTTGTCATGAAGGCACAATGAGCTGCGATTGTCCGAGAGAACACGTCGTTCCGTCAAATTGGGAAGCAGGATAGATGTCGAGGGTCAGGCAGCTACTTACACTTGCACACCCACCTGGTACACATTGACTACAATGGACTTCGCGCCTTCGCCTGACGTAATGAGTGCGCGTGAGACCGTGTAGTAGCTTTTGAAAGAATGTCCTACACAATGCCATAGAACAAATAGGTATTCTATACAATAACAATTTGCATATCACTCATGATACATCCATTATTCAAATTATGCTATGAGATATCTATAAAAAAAGTCCTTTATGTATGAGTGTATTTTCCAAAAGACATCTTTCAGTTTTTCATAAAGTTACAGCGACAAGAATAGTTAAAATGCCAATAACGTAACAAGACACAGGACCTGTCCGATATCAATAGAAAGTCGTTTAACGAATATAAGAAACATACATCAGCGGGAGTACAAACAGAATAATGAATGGATCGCTTTCTCGCTTCGAACGTTTATTAGATTTAGTACAAACATAAGGACGAGGCGTGTCAAAACAACCTAATTTAAGTATCAACAAACGTTCGCCTTGGGCGGCATGCCGCTCCTGCTCACTGACAACATTAAAGGCGACTTTAATGACATTATTCTCGCGCCAGAAAAAAGTCCATAAAAAGTCGTAAAGAGGGAAACTTTAGCGGCGTGCATGTGCGTTTTAATAGACGCCATCATTATCATATACTTTGGGTTTTATTAAAACTTTTGTTAACTAAAATCTTTGTATATTTTTTAATAACATATTTATTGTTATGTGTATTAAAAGTTGAGCATGTAAGTATGTCTAAGAAGTCATCTGGTATAAGGGAAAAATCTTGAAGAAGGTACATTTTGAATTGTTGTGTAGGTTATACCAAAGAAAAAAAAATCACACTAAAGTGAATTTGTCTGTCAGAACGGCTTAAAACGGCGAAACAAAAACGTTTGTCGCCTGTCGTGTAAACAGGGAATGCGGTGTGTTATAAAACGGGAATATTCAGTGGAATAAATAAATGTCACAGCTCTGCGCCGCCATTGACTGATGCAGGGCCGTGATGAACGATGCACATATCTATTTATTGCTCCGCATTAATTTGTGGCTCCTTATTGTGATCATTAACATTGAATAATATACTTTTGGTAAAGGTAAATATCCGAACAGACGCGTCAGGAGACTCATCAGATGTTTCATCAGCCGTAAAGATCTACCATAATAAGACAGATAAGTGGAAGTTAATGTTGATCCTTGTTGATCTATATAGGGATTTTAGAACAGAGATGATAAGGAAAATAAGACAAAATAAAGTAATATTTCTATATACAATTTTCAAAAGGAGAATCAGTACGAAACGTCAATACTGCCGTAAATCTGATGTTCAGAGAAAAATAAAACAACTTTTCTCTAGAATGTAAAATGTTTGAAGATGAAAATTAAAATCAACATACGTATAGCTAACGTGACGCGTTATATTATTATGGCAAAAACAATAAATTTTAAACGGCCAACAGCTGTGAGGCTTGTAAACGACATTTTCGAGAAAACCGATGCTTTATTATTTTGCAAGTGTTCTGGAATTAGTTATGAGGCATTGATAGCTCGTGGAACTGCTTTTATTTATAATGAGATAAAATATGTAGAATGTCTCTTTGAACATTAAATAGATTAAACTTATGGAGCTGCATGACCACTGACGAGCATTATTTCGCGTCCTGACATCTCATTTAACATCTAATAATGATTTAGGTATTAAAGGAAAATACGTTTCAACTTCAGGCTATATTTTTCAAAAACTATTGAAAATCTCATATTGAGCTGTCACAGATGTAAAATCTAATAGCTAAAGTATTAATAAATATGTAAGATCGCTATAAATATTACAACCCCTCATCTTCATCTAACAATTCAATAAGTTGTAAGCTGTCTCGTATGCTCCCGATAGAAATTATTAATGAAATGCAGTGCAGGTTGTATAAGTTTTCTGCTATCTCCGTGGCCACCTTTATTAGAATTCTGCCCATCCACATGGCTACCAGCAATTTATATTTATTTTTAATTTATAAATTCATTTTAGTTGGGATCGTCACTATTAAGACGTGTTATCAGATCCTTTAGAGATCCTACAGTAAGTATGAAATCAACTTTACATTCATGTCCGCAATTATTGTTGTAGAGCCTGAATATTATTGAATAGGCTATTTGCCACATTTCAAATATAAATTGTTTAACTCGATGAACACATTATATTTTGTTATTATTAACGGACAGATCTGTCTAATTTGACAGTGTCTATTGGGATACAGATAAATTAGGATTAGGACTTCATCATAAATCATAAGATAAAATGAAGTGTAGAAAGGAGTTTGCATTACGGATATGAATAAGAATTTTATTAATACCTCCTTTAAGCTCAAATAAACTGTATGATACTAATCACAGATACTAATGAACATGGAGGACCAAATTGCCCTAACGTTTGATGAATTTAGGCCATAAATACAATTTTTGAAGTATCAACATAATTTTCCGGGATATGACAATTAATTCAAAGATATTGTGAGTTAAAGGTAAATATTTTATGTAAATAATTATAAAGCTCATTGTGGGTACAATAAATGTAGTTCTTCTGTGGTGGCTCGGTGCGCAGACGCAATAAATTCAAACCGGCCGCACACGACGGCTCTGCGTGACGTCACACCTCGTGTGATCGATGGCAAGTAAGAAAGAGATCACAGTTTCCCACTAACTGTCCAATGGCATGAGGCAGAAAGAGATGGAACACCGATAAATAATTTCATGTTAAATTATTTTAAATCCTCTCTTTAAAGCAAGTACGTTGACTTCTTGTATTTTTGACTTATGTTGGTTTCGTGTTATCGCGCCGTATTATTGCTTGAAAAATGAACGGATGTAGAGACACTACTGGCTCTAATCAAATATTTTGATCACATAAAAAAAAAACATTATCCCCGTATTTCAACTAATTTGCTACATCCTTAACTTATATTTCAATGGATCAGTTTTATCAAAATATGCAAATTTCGTATAAAATAGTATTAAAATATACAGGTAATATTGTGTTGGGTCTTCAATACATTTGTCATTTTATAAGCTTACTTTTTATAATCTCATGGACGTAGCACGTTGACAAATATAAAAGTATCGTATTCATAAAAATGAATCGATTATTTGAAGAAAAAGAGATGTGAGGGGGTGAGGCGCGCGGGCCGAGGGAGGGAGGGACACCTCATGACACCTGACCGCAGCCATTTTGGCCCGTGAAATATGTTTATTTGTCATGGCTCCCTTTTGTTATTGAAATTGTGTTTGCCTTTACTCCTTCTTTATATTGTTCGATTGTGTCTGAGTGAAACCCGTTTATAGATGCTCAATGCGAGAATAGCTTCGGATTTGGTTTTAGAATATTGATTATTGATACTGAGAAATGAGATATAAATTTCAATTAAGTAGCTATTGATCGCATTAACGCATAGATGCTCTCGGTTAAGTGCAAGTTATTTTTGTGATTATCTTTTCATTCTTGAAATCGTATAAGTGGCGTGACTGAGAACAAATAAGACTTTTACTGATGGGAACTGTTGGGCAGCTCTGTATTATTAATGAATTATTTAACAAACAGAACATTGACGCCGTTCAAAGACGTTAAGTATGTTTGTATACTCCCAATCAGTCACCGCAGGTTGCCATCCGCGATCCTCCACGGAACGATCGATCATAACAAATTCACAAGTCATCGGCTATTAAAAAAGTGCATTGTGTGGAGAATGCGTAAAGTCTAACAAACATTGTCACCTCCTCCGAATCGAATTCCTGACAAAGGATTGTTCACGAACATTGTGGTGGGTGTAAAGCATAGGTTTAGTCGGAAACCACCCCGCGGCGCTCTCGGCGACGCTGCGTCTCACTGCGACGCACAAAAAAACACTATTCATATTTTTTTACTCAACGATCTTATCTTGTCTTATATCTACGTTCTGGAATGATAAAGCACCAATAATGATGTTTCATTTTGTATCGATGCTAACGTCAGCTATAAAGTTAGTGACAGATTTTATAATGTTTTTAAAAAATTGTTAGAATATTTATCAAGTAGAGCTTTTGTTCGCTTAACTTCATGTTATTTGTAATTTATTGAAAACTTTGTCTTATCCAACAATAATGTAACCGTTCCAATCTAAAGAATACTTTATAATAAAGCTAAACCCGTTTTGAGATCAGACTGTCAGTCTGTGAATGTGTAAAACATTTTATTTAAGATGCGTTTAATTTTCCGGTTCCATTAGCGTTAACTAAATGCGCGGTAGCTAAATGATATAAATGTATTATTGTATTTACACTGTATAATATTAATAAAAAAGTGTTGATGTACCTACTCTTGGTTTTTTAAATGCTTTTTAATTATAATACCAAAATGGTCAAACATTTTAATTTATTACTATTTTGTTTTTCACAAAAGCTCGTTGAGCTAGAGCCGGTCTCTACTTATTTTATAATTACAGAATAATTATTTAATAATTAGTACCTAAGTCTTAAAATAGTAAAAAAGAACATTATCACATAATTTCGTGATAAATGCTCACAATTTTTGTTTTAATACAGTCCTACTGATTCAAACTTCAATATGTTAAATCACAAAGATCTTACGAATAGTCATAATTTTGACATTTTGTTACCGATTGTTGCTTCATTAACAAAAATTAAAGGAATTCCGTAAAAAGGTGTTACTAGTTCTGTTTCAGATCGTATATATCACACTTTGAATATGTAAATGCTGCGATTGCTTCAAGATATCAGATTTTTTGTCACGCGTCAAGTTATGCGGGCGTAAGATATATCGAGAGGCGCAGGTGCAAACACGTTAAGTGTTTTCTTATTGTTGTAAGGGATTGGCTTATCACTGACACTATCTGTGTTCGACAAATGTTTTAACTGTCAGAGATGTGACGTCAGCCAAATTGAGCTGATCGAAGCACCGATACCGCTCCACATTCTGTGGTACTGGGATTTATTGAATGTTCCCAAACGTTTTATTTGTTGAACGTTTTATAATAACATTTTTAATACTTTTGATTGCTAATTTATGACTGATCGATGGTGCGTGTGACATAATCCTACTTTTATTATGAATTATATATTTTTAAACACATAAAATTGATATCGCATTAATGTCGAATCTTAAAGAATTAGCATTATTCATGTATCATAAACAGTAAACTTAAGATGAATTAAAATATCTATTTTTATAAAAATCCTCCTCGATACATATATACCTAATGCCTAATGGATGCGGACAAGGAGTTGCATTAGCAATAATTTAGTACATTTTAGGCACATTTGAATCAATAGCTATCAATAATGTTACACAGGGGAGCCATTTTCCTACTAAACGTAGGTGGTCAATGAAATTATCATCTGCTGCCGTCTGTTCCTAATTAAGATGCATGGATATTGTTGTATTATAATGACTGATTCATAATTACATATATTTAAGACTCCTAATGTAAGAAATTCATATTAAGGTCCTACATCAGTGTTACGCTAAACAATGTCACGTTACAAGTCGATAACTATTTTAGTAAATTCTAAGTCAGACCACAATAGATTTAATTTAAGAAACCATGAACTTCATGTAAATAATTACCGAAACGCAGTAGCTAATTAACGAATGAATGAAGATTTATGTGCCGCGTTGTCGATATAAAGTAACGCTTCCTTTATGAACCTCAAAACGTCCTAATTACCGCGCGGTGGAAACAAAACGAGGAACACGGAGACGCCCAAACGCTTCTGTGACAGGGAATTAATTGCTCGTGGCGACATGTGCGATATGAGCCGATACAAAGATACTTCGAGCTACACGATAAGCCAAACGCATCTCGTAAATGCTTATGAAATGCGTTTAAACGATAGTTGGAACTTTTTTTGTTTTGGTTTTTGGTTTTATTGTTCTATTATTCTGATGATAGAAGATACACCTCAAATGGGTGTATAAGGGTTTCCAGATAAATGTCCTTGTTGTTTTTACGTAGCGTAATAGTAAAAAAATGAATCTACTGATAAATATTTTAGCACTTATCACAATTAATAAAAAATATCACAGATTTGATGGTCTCCAGGTACTCCTTCCCATTCGACTGTTATTTGATCATATTGCGATGGAAACCCCGGCCCCAATAAACAATGGAGCACATTAGCAAATGCCCATCGGCTCACCTATATTTAGTTTAGGTGAAAACTTTACTCGTCACCCTGGTCGGTTGTCCGACGCGCCGTCCGTCCATCAACGTTGCCGCCCGCGTGTGGCCGCGCGATCGACAAAAATGCGTTCCTTTGTGAACAAAGTCTGGCTGGACATGCCTTTCAGCGAGATGCAATTAGTGCGACCGAAATACATGTCGATACACTGAGCAACCCATTGCCATTTGAGATATGTCCTGTGATCTATTTTCGAGATCGTCGAGATAATACTAGAACACCTATAGGACTGTCACGTGTTCTAATCGCTTGTTTTTGTAGTGAAGTTTAGTGTATTCGAGTCCTCCGAGTTTTTGCAATAGTTTGCTTGCGGTTATTTAAACGTCGTCTAAAATTTGAATTACCTAAAACTTGAAGTAGTGATAGATCATATGTTTTATGTTTTTCTTACCAGTTGGTTTTGGTAGGCTGTGACAGCGGTGAAAACGCATTCGGGGAATATAAACGTCTTGAATTCTTCTTGTTCGAGATCAGTTATTGGAGCGTTGATAGCGCCCTCCCGTCGGAGCACCAGGTGGATCCGTGGTTGGTATTTGTGCATGGAATTTAGTACCAGCTGGAACAATTGTTTATTATTAGGTTTGACAACAGAATCATTCTATAAAATATTTTATCTGTGTTGCGCTATATAATATTTAGTTCTGATTTGAATTATGATATAATAAAACGTAAATTTGGCTTATACTTCTATAATTGCTTTTCTTAACCATATTGTCATTTTAAGGGAGTTACTGGCTGCAATATAATGACGTTAAGCTATTTATCTCAATGGTACCTGTCCATTCTTATCCATCTCGTTGTTGGTGAGCTTGACCTTCTCGAAGGAGACGACCTGCTTGCGCAGCTGGTCGCCGGAGAAGGGCGAGTCGGGGTGCGGGTAGAGGCGCGCGGGCGCGGGCGGGTCCGCCTTGCCGGCCACCAGCCACGAGGAGCGGTGGTAGGCGTAGCGGTAGCGCTTGCCGTCCACCGGCACCACGTCCAGCAGCACGGCGTAGCGCGCCTCCGCGCGGCACCCGCCGAACGACACGCGCACCGTCGGGAACATGCGTCTACAAATAAAACAATTATTTTTTAAAATGAACTACCATTGAGAACATTAAAGCTACAGATAATTATTTTACTGGCGAGTCTACACAGAGCGAGAAGCCTCGGGAAGCATTTTCCGCGTGAGGCTGCAGCTCGATCTATGTCAATGCAGCTCGCCGATGAAAGCACGTATGCCGCCGCTTTCCCAGGCAGCTTCCCAGCTGCTTGAACTGTGTGAATCCGCCTTATCATTTATATTTAAAGATACAACAACAATTAATAAGTAATGAACGATAGATTCACACAAGATGCTTATGAAGATGATATTATAACTTATAAGGCTATAATTTCACTAATCGTACCTATGTAGAAATAAGAAAAAGGAAAATCAGCTTACAAGCGTATTTCAAAGAATTTAAGTAATAATATTACCATCAATGTATAAAAAATGAGTTAAATTCGCATACTTATTATGTTTTATGGATGAATTTTGTCGCAAAGTGTCGTAAAACGTTTATTTTTTAACATTTTTCGTCATGCATAACTTCTCATTCTTTTGTTTAATTAAAGCGTATATTTACACATTAATTCTCGGGGGAGCCTTTCTCGGGGGAGCCTCAACCCCTAGAGAACGCGTCCCCAGGTGGCGGATAGGGGAATGCCCTTCGGGTACCATAACAAGTATTTGAAGGGTAGGAGTTACGATACAACTCCCGCGGACCAAGAGGCCGGAGATGAACACTTCGTTACCAAATCCCTACTGCGAGCTACTTTGGCATAATCGAAGGACAGGTCGTAGTAGTGCTGTGTACTTGGGTTGGAGTATACAGTAGAGATGGCGGCGGAAGAGCCCTATACTGGGCCAACGGCGGCGCTCACATCTTGATATAGATGACAACCTTGGTGTCAGGTGGCAACCGGCCGTAAAATTCAAGCCAATCATTTTCTCCTCGAATCATGAAAAGTAAAAAATCAAGAAAGGGCACTTCTGCTAGGGCGTTCCCCCGAAGCGACGATAGAGTGAGTTTATGTGATATGGATGCGAATAAAGAAGAATATACTAGGGGGTCCCCCGGAAGCGACAAGCAAGTAGAATTAAAAACAGACAATAAACCGACAACCCAATGTAAAATAAGATTGGCTACATGGAATCTAGGTTCCCTTACTGGAAGATGTCAAGAACTGGCTAAGGTTTTGCAAAGAAGAGATATAAATGCATGCTGTATACAAGAGACGAAATGGAAAGGCTCCAAGTCCAGAGATATTGGGTTAGGTTACCAACTGATTTATCATGGCATTAAGAACTCCCAGAATGGTGTGGGTATAGTCCTAGACTGCAATCTAAAGCAACGAATAATAAAAGTGGATAGAAAAAGCGACCGTCTAATTGCTGTAAAACTCGCCATGGACAATCAAACACCTCTAAATATAATTTCCGCATATGCACCCCAATCCGGATGTACAGAATTAGATAAATCTCTCTTCTGGGAAGATTTCGATGATCTCATGAGCTTAATACCAGATCATGAATCAAAGTACATAGGCGGAGATCTAAATGGGCACATTGGTGAAAAGGCCGTAGATTATCGAGATGTTCATGGTGGCTATGGTTATGGCTCTGTAAACAGAGAAGGAACATCTATTCTGGATTTCTGCTCTAGGCATGGTTTAGCTATTGTTAACACTTGGTTTAAAAAGAAAGATGAACATCTAATAACTTATAAAAGCTCTGGAAATAACACCCAAATTGATTACATTCTCTGTCAAAAGTCTTCTCTAAAAAGCTTTAAAGATTGCAAAGTAATCCCGGGAGAGGCACTGACTTCACAACATCGACTTCTGGTATCTAAATTTATATTGCCCAAAAATATTAAGATCAATTATGATAGAACACCTAGAATCAAATGGGGCCAACTATAATCTGATAAAGGTAAACAGCTCATTACATCTATTATTGAATACTTAGAAAACGATCTGGCTTTAAATTACAACAATAGTACAAACGCAATGTGGGCAAATTTCGAAAAGTTTTGCAAGGAAGAAGCCTCAAAGCATTTGGGAATATCGAAAGGTGGAATTAGTACCAATAAAGATCCTACGTGGTGGAATGACAATGTCAAGGAGGCAATAAGAGATAAAAGAGAACTTTTTAAGCTTTGGCAACTGACAAAACTGGAAGAAGACCACAGAGAATACAAAAAAGCTAAAAAAGCTGCGAAGCAGGCTGTTGCTCAGTCAAGGACAAACGCTAATGAGGTACTCTATCAAAGATTGGAAGACGCAAAAACTGATGTCGAGGTTTTCAAAATAGCAAAACAACGACACAAGGCGACGTTAGACATTAAAGTAAATAAATACATCCAAAACGAAGAGGGACAGTTGTTAACATCTAACGAAGACATCAGTAATAGATGGAAGCAATACTTTGAAAACCTTTTAAACGAAGAATTCCCTAGTGAACCCTTACCGGAAATCATCCCAACTGTCGGACCTGTTCACGAAGTAACGCTAGAGGAAGTCAAGCAGGTTGTTATAAAAATGAAAAACCACAAAGCCGTTGGCCCAGACGAGATACCTGCAGACCTCTGGAAGAAAAGTGGACCCCTAGGCTATGAATGGCTAGCACGCCTTTTTAACACCATATTGTATACGCATACTATCCCTGAATCATGGCGACAAAGTTTCCTGGTACCTATCTACAAAAATAAAGGTGACATCAGAGTATGCAATAATTATAGGGCCATTAAACTCACCTCACATACTTTAAAAATATGGGAAAGAATTTTAAATTACCGTCTTTTAGCATTAATTAATATATCCGAAAATCAATTTGGTTTCACTGCAGCAAAATCAACAAATGACCCTATTCAAACTGTTCGAATTCTCATGGAAAAATATCGATCTAACCGAGAAGACTTACACCTTATCTTCATCGACCTGGAAAAAGCGTTTGATCGTGTTCCTAGAAAATTAGTATGGCAAGCCATGAGAGCGCAAGGAGTACCAGAGATGTTTGTAAAAGTCATTCAGGATATGTATAATGGCGTAAGTACAAAAATAAAAAGTGCAGCTGGGTTCAGTAAACCTTTTAAGGTAAACGTTGGAGTCCATCAGGGATCGGCCCTAAGCCCACTTCTGTTTAACCTAATAATGGATCTGCTAACCAAAGATATTCAGCCACCTTTGCCCTGGTGCCTTATGTATGCGGACGATATTGTACTGCTCGATCATTGTGCACAAAATCTGCAAATAACATTGGAATCGTGGAGGCATGCTCTAGAAGCTAATGGATTGCGCATAAGCAGAAATAAAACAGAGTACATGGAATGCATCTATAACCCTAACACTAGACATCGTAGCACTATAAGTCTTCAAGGAAAACCGCTTAACAAGGTATCACAATTTAAATATCTGGGGTCCATGATATCATCGGATGCCAATATTGATGCTGACGTTACACATCGAATCAATGTGGCTTGGCAGAAATGGAGGAGTCTGACGGGAGTATTATGTGATCCAAAGATGCCAATAAAGACCAAAGGAAAAGTCTACAAGACCGCAGTTAGACCAGCTCTAATGTATGGCTCTGAGTGCTGGGCAATCAAAAAAGCTCAAGAGCAAAGAGTTCATGTAAATGAAATGAAAATGCTTAGATGGGCGGCCGGCGTAACTAGACTTGATAAAGTGCGCAATGAGTACATCAGAGGAAGTTTCAAGGTCGCTCCCATCTCAGAGAAACTCACTGAACAGCGTCTAAGATGGTATGGACACGTAATGAGGCGTGAAGAAAACCACGTAGTAAGGAGGGCACTAAACTTGCCAAATAGAAGACGGGGTCTGGGACGTCCCCCCGCCACCTGGTGGTCTACCATATCAAAAGACATGGAGAGAGCCCAATTGAATAAACAGACAACCCAGGATAGACCATCCTGGCGCATGAGAACGAGGAGAGCCGACCCCAAATAAAGGGATAAGGCAAAGGAAGAAGAAGAAGAAGAATTTACACATTAACGCAATTATTCGATAATTACCTACTCGGCTCCACAGCAGTTATTGAGACCGGCACCAATCGTCTTTGCATTAACTCGATGACTTCGCAAATTATACCGAGCAATTTATTTTAATACATTGTACCGGTATTGTACCCGTTTCAGGCCTTTAATAAAATCCACATATGCCTTGTAGAACCTATGTAATTGCTTCATCTTATATGCATTAACTGGATTTAATTCTATATGAATTTACTATTGAAATCCTGTTAATGTTTTCCATAATTTGGGGAAAAGTTTTAACAGCTGATAAAATTTGTTCACATAAAAATATATTGAAAGGAAAATAAAAAATGGAATTAAATATTATCTAATTCATATTCTGAAAACCAACAAGTTACAGAGCAATAATTTACATTGTTATTGTAAATGGGATGATAATAATCATTAA
This sequence comes from Colias croceus, assembly GCF_905220415.1. Classification (NCBI taxonomy): domain Eukaryota; kingdom Metazoa; phylum Arthropoda; class Insecta; order Lepidoptera; family Pieridae; genus Colias; species Colias croceus. The sequence goes on along the minus strand of NC_059539.1, from coordinate 8,472,961 downwards.
ACGTTGAATAACATAATTTATCTAAGAGGTAGGTTCACGATCACATTACTTCTGTTTTAATATTCCTAAAAATATGACTGAATTTCTTTTATTTTTATACGAGTCTTAACAATTCCCCTTCCCCTTCTTACAACGGAGACATTCTTTAATGTCTCCCATTGGAGAAAGATGAATTGGTAGACATTTTTATAAAGGCGTATGTTTTTGTTTACTGTTAGTAAAATTGCTTGTGGTTGGTCGGAGTAATGGCTCTTATTACGCTCATCTATGTCGCTGCGGTTTCCTGTTATATTTTTATTTAACAAGGGGGAATCGCAACAATAAGTATTTCAATACACTTCGTCGAAGATGGGATAACTCGCTAACAAGAAACAGACCAGTCACCGCTGAAAGTCGCCACAAAAAATGTAAGAAATGAAATCTATCGAAGATAATAAACTCATTGTTACTAGAAAGGAGCGCTCATAAAAAGTGGTGTCAGTAGCGCGCTCGTGAAACACTATCTCCTAATCGACATAAAATGGTAGTCATTGAGGCGCGAGAACGGAAATAACAAATCTTTAGCTGTAACCCGAGACGTACATCGAAGTGGCCGTTCGTTTTTTGTTGGTGTCGCTCAAGCCGCGAGCGATTGTCAATTTCGCTATCGCACCTTACGCAATACCAACACGGTATGCGGCTTCTGACCCGGAAATCTTCAACCTTCGACCACCCAGCTCGTTATTGTAGGTACATACCCCTCGTTACTATGAGTAATCATAATAGGATTTTGATTGACTAGATATATCCGTTGGCAGGTAAGGTGATGCGCGCTGTAAAACGATTAAATCTCCGAACAAAAGCACATCGCTTGTAATATTCGTTGTTAAGATCACAAGCTCGAGGGAGGACAAAAATAAGAATGCCATTAAAAAGATTTATGCGCGTTTAGTCGCGGTCGCGTCGATCTGTGAGACTCCTTATAGTTCACGATAGAGCGGGCCTGCGCCTGGGCAATTGCACGCATGCGTTAATGGCGACACTCGGCGCACACCGATATATATTACCTCGATGATATATGACCACCGACGTCGTCCATCATCCTACCACCCGAAAGTTAGCGGAAAACTGCGAGAGCAAAAGGACAGCGCTGTACATGAGCTTTAATGAGCATGCTGCGGACAGAAATAAGGCGCTCTACAACGAATCACTGGTTCGTTTCAATTGAGAGATTTTATGCCGTAATTAGGTGGTAATTGAAGTAAAAATTCAGATTTTAACCTGTTACAGGTTGACGTAGGTACATATTATATACCTCATACTTTCCTCAAATAATTACATAAAATGAAAATATTATATAAAAATTATTTTATATTTAACAATTATTTGTAGTTAATACATCAATGTCGCTTTTCAGCTGCATTACATAATCTAAAAATATTTTTTACAATGTTGCAGTAACAATTCGACTCAAATTTTCCGTTACTAATAAATAACGCAATTAATTAAGCGCATGTGTGCAAAAATTTGATTGCAAGTTAAATGCGAGTTGCAGCGATGCGCAGGCGCATGTCGTCTTAATTAGCGGCACGGAGCGAGGTGCGAACTCGTCAATCATTGTTCCCGCGCGACGGCTGTGATGGATCTGCTCTACGCGCTATTGGTTATCGTTAGACCGTGCATCCTTGTCATATTTCTTATATCAATGTTGTATTTTGGGGGTGGACAAACATGTATGTTATTAAAGACATGTAACCTTGATGGTATTTGTTTTGGCAAAGGAAAATTATATTCATTTGTTATCTATCCTACCTATTCAATAATTTATTCCGTATCCCATGATAGCCAACCAACCAACCAACTTTAATCAACACCCCAAGTGTAGCTAAATGCAAGATAACGGATACATAAACTTCACCTGCGATTATGAAATAGGAAGCCGAGCGCCATAAGTGCAGTGTTATCACGTCGTGATTAGGGTCCCGCCGACCAATCAGCAAACGCCTGTCTAATTATACAGGAAAGCGGTTTATTAATAGCAATTATACCCGCCGCCATATTGCAAGCGCGATTTAATTAACTCGATCCGCTGATTGGGGACATATGGCGCTAGATTGCGGGTCCAACGAAACGCCGCAGCTACACGGAGCTTAAAGACAAGTAAAGTGGGAATTGCTATAGTTTAAGATTTCAATGCCTTTAGCTATATCTATCGTGTGTCAGGAACAGGGGCCGAATTCAATGCGTACTACTTGGTAAGCTCTGCTTCAACTCATCATAGACAATGTCGTCATTTCTTGGCGAATAAAGAATAGATTAGATGAGATACGAGCAAAGATGTTACAAAGTACTTACAATGTATTGTAATAGCAGTTACTAGACGTGTATTATGAATTATTATGTAAGTTAGAATGTAAATAATTATTGTAAATTGTGTTATTATTTTAAACCCTTTGTAATATTAATGTTTTATAGTAACGAAATATACCTAAAAAATAATAAACACAAAATGGAATTTACACGTTAGCATTAATCAAAACATTATGTAAAATCGGTGTACATTACACTTTCATTATATCACGCAATACGTAAGTATAATTAACTGTTACTACCTCCGATTATAGCAAATTAGTGCTAATGGTAAGTGATTTCTGCTGCATAATTCAAGTGACAACAATCCGCTTGGTGGCCAATGAATATTTCATATCCAATAATGCTACCACTTATAGTTAATTTTATGGTCACTACCGCCCTATGTCCCACCGCTGCCTAACTGTTATTATCTGGTATGTATAGTGTATACACTTTGTTCAGCATTGCATCATTTATACATAATCACGCATCGGAAATGTCACATAAACTTGACTCATCGGGAAATACTGTGTCTGTTAATGAAAAACGTTCCTGCTTAAAATGTAAAGTTATAAATCTCGACAGTAAATGTACGGCTTATAGGAGGTTTAAAATACGTTTTTTAGTTTACGTATAACAACTAGGTATAACTCACACTTGGTCAGAGCTGTAGATTATGGCCTAAGCCCACATTGGAGGTCTGTCTGCATTGCGAACAAAAATGGCCTGATGGTGATTAATAACAGGCATGATCCTATATTAAATTTAACATATGTGTTTTTTTTATAAAACAAGTTTTAAAAGATATTCTAATTCTATAAATTACAAATAAGCATTTATATTTATAAATTTAAATTTACAAACACGCTAAAAAAGATAAACTTACGTACCTATCTACAAGTTAAAATAGTAAAGTTTAAAACCGAAAAGCTAAGCATTTTTTGTAAATGTTTTCTAATAATTTTTATAACTTAAGCTTTCGTCTACAATAATTAGGATCGAAAAGTACTATACATGTGCTATATATCAAAATAATTGCCAGCTAGAGCAAATCAAAAATAGAATTAGTATAATTACTCTACATAGAGTATTTAAATAGAATTTTATTAGAGCATTTAATGAGACAATAGGTTTTTACGATTCGCATATATGGGATATTGAATTAGGTAAATGCTGATAATCCAAATAATCCAATAATAATAATGACTTAGCCATTGTACGCAAATAGTTAAATAAACATAAAATTTTGTGGTAACGTCCCTTTAAACAATTTAATTAAAAATCATACAGTTTAATAGAAATAACGTTCAAATGCAACTGTTAAGAAAGTACAATATAATTTTATACACAGAATTTCTAACACAATGCTTAAAATGATCTCGTCAATATGTAGAGTCATTTTTCTAACTTAATTAAATTAAGTGTTTCCATTCTAACTTTGGTGTTTTGGTTTCTTCATATTTTCGAACAGAATTTATTTATCTTGATGTAAATGAAACGGAACACTGATTTATGTCATATCATCAAATCTAAATTATAACTCTGTCTACTCTAAAAATCATAAGGCTACATTTGTATTTGTGAGTAAACATACAGGGTATTAAATATCAATTTAATGATAATGTGAGCATCCTGTGTTGCGGAGTATCGACTTCTGACTGATGCAAGCTGATGACGCGTAGCAATCCTTGATCCACACTTGACATTTGTATGTGACTTGACGTTGTTACGAATCGTCGCCTGCCGGACTGACGGAAATCTTACACCCATGACAGTTTCGTGTGTTGTAAAAAGTGTTTTCATTTTGGATTTTGTTGGTTGGTCGTTGGTTTGTGTGTTGTCTATGTTATTGGCAGCGTTCAATTGCTGTCAATAATAATTACCCGTCATTATTAATTAACATCGCTTTTTATGTGCTTTTCTATTAAATGTGTATATGTCGGTTCTAGGTGTAATTATTTATTTAGTTTATATTTCCCCTTAAGTACAGAAGTACGAGGTTTTAATTTTGAAATAAGGCAATATTTTTTTGGATTTTATGCAGTTTGGCTCTACATTTTTTATTCATATTTACTATAGCTACACATTATAATCTTCATAGTCTGCAATTAGCTGAACACAACCACTAGAAATATATTTCTGTGACCCATCAATGTATTTTAGATAATTATTCGGTTAAGCAAGACGTCTTGAACAGAGTAATGAGCACTTGGGTTTGCAGATGCAGTTATGATGGAAAAGGGCGGACGCTGACGCCCGAGAGACGCGATGACAAATTGCCATGTCTCAAAATAAGATTATTGGGAAACAAGTCAACGCACAGGATTCCTGTACCAATAGGCTGATGAGTATACCGTGACAGGAAGTTTTTGTGTCCTGTAAAGTATAGTAATTATAAAGAATAATATAAAAAATTGGGAATTAAATTACGTTACAGATCGTATGTCAGATATCGCGTAATAGCGATATTATCGAACAGATATTAAATATTAAGCAAATCTGTCATTAAGTAATTCAGACCGGATATCACTCATGAAAATAAAGACGTGTGAGACATATAAAACACACACAATTAAATAACACCACAATTGCTATTACATAAATAAGGCAATGATATAATAACTCCGGTGTGTTTGACGTCTCAAATTCGAATACCTTTTTTTAGAAGGTATGTGTGAAAGATTGATGAGAATTAGTTGCTTAATGAGCTGAGTGGGCGGAGCTGGGCGGTTGGCGCATAGGGTGAAATATCGTTCTTCCTGTGAGGTCTGCGCCCGTCAAATTTTCGACACTTGCACGATTTTGTCAATCCCATTGATTAATATCTCGTAGACTGTGAGATCTCAGTTACGAGATTACTACTGAATAGAAACGGAACCGGTCGGTTGTACGCAAAAAAAGAATGTAGATACAAATACAATTGTTGTCGATTGATTATGTAATGCTTAAATCCGTGATGGTGGCAGTTAGTAATAGAGGTGTGAATTGGAATGCTATGAATAAAGCGAGTTTAAGGATGTTATTTTAAAATCTTGTTAATTATAGTTCGTTTTTTCGTGTGGATGTTTCTTTAGTCTCTAATATCCATGAATTTTGTAATCTAAGTCCATGAATTTTATATTATTAGCTCTACCTATAGGTAACCTTTATACTAAAATAGCCATATCTCCAACAAACTAGTAATATTAACCTGCGTTTAACTGAGTATTAAAATAAAATACGCATTTCCTAAAGGCCTGTTCACACGCATAGAAAATTATAAGGCCGTATCTTAACGCGTAGGGATAGCAAATAAAACATTTCTACACAACACAAGCGCCCATTATGGCGCAGATGTTGCGTGTAAGTATTTATTAGTGGTGAAGTAATTAGTGATTTTAAACAAATATTATGAGCGTACGGTTTTATTGTGACATAGCGTAATTACATAGTATGTGTAAGCTCAATAAGTCCGCTGAAGAGAAACGAGCTGTCTACTTTTAATGTTATTATATTATATCACCATACGATTAATTGGTTTTATGTGAATTGTTAAATAATGAGCGCTCTCATTAGCATTATGGCATATATTTTTAATTACTAGCAGTTACTTTTTTTCATGTAAATTCGCTTCTTTATGCGGATGACACCTGTCTGTTTTATTTTGGTCCCTCTATACATGACATGATAAAGCAAGCACAAAATGATTTAAATAAATTAAATAAATGGTTTCAATACAATCTACTAACAATAAATATATCTAAAACGTGTTATATTAAATTTAAAGCTCAGAACAAAATTATTCCACCACACGCTCCACTTAAAATTAACGGTGTTGTATTAGAACATAAAACCCACGAGAAATACCTAGGTTTGCGAATCGACAGCTCTCTAAAATGGAATTATCACATCGACCACCTAAAAAATAAATTATCAGCACTTCTTAGATCTCTGCGTAATATCACTTCTTGCATTCCTCATAAATTACGCCACACCATCTACAACACGTTAGTCAAACCTCACCTAATGTATTTAATAGAAGTATGGGGTAGCGCTTACAAAAATAAATTAGCGCCACTACAAATTTTACAAAATAAAATTATTAAAACCATTTTTAAATATCCTTTTTTAACTTCTACAAATAAAATCTACGACGATACTAAAATAATGAATTTAAAACAATTATACTTTTATAATACGTGTATGTTCATCCACAAAGCGCTACATAAAAACATAAATACAAATATAATATTCTCAACATCAAATCGCCACTATCCTAATAGACGAGCTAGCTATCTTGCCCTCCCGAAGATCCGAACGAATTATGGAAGGCGAACGGCAACATACGAGGGAGCACGTTTCTATAACGGATTGCCAAGCAAATTAAAAAGTGTAAACTCATTCATTGTATTCAAAAAACAATTAGCGAAACACATCCTGGAAGACCACACGCTCAAACTTTGAATGCAATGAATGAGTACCTAACCTAAACTTATGTTTATAGTATGTAACTTACTCTAAATTTTTAATTAACTAACGAATGATATTTTTTATAAATACCTATGTTTTAAATTTAAGTTTCTCATGTAAGTGACTTAATGTCTTAATGGGAATAAATGTCTTTAAACCTTAAATATCAAACAACTCGCAATCTAAAAATACCGTTATAAAAAGCTATAATAATTTCAAGTATATATTACAGCTATAAAGTGCTTACTATTTTTATTACAGGACACGGGTTTGGATTTCTGGAGCGAGTAGACTGTTGGTATTCGCGCCACGCTGCGCGAAATTCCGTCGCTCTTTGCTTTTATTGTCAACTCCCAGCACTAATGGAGTCACATTGCGCGACAAACTATAAGAAACGGTCCTTGCTTATTTCAGTCCAACTCCAGAAAAACGAGAACACGAGGAAGCGAAACGTGTTGAAATAATTTTCCGCGAATTCGCGTTAATGCCTGCAAAGCCCGCAATTTAGTCACGTAATCGCCAGCTATAGATATGTAGTCACACCTGTGTTTTCGAGCACAAACGTGGCGCGGAGTTGCTCAAGTCGACACCGAAATTGGGAACTTTGGCGACAATATTGCTTAAACTGTCGCCTCGGGCTAAGCACCTTCCTTGTTCATTTTGAAGTTTCGCAATATTCTTATTTAGCGCTTAAATTTTTGGTGACGCGAGGTTTTGTGAAATATCGCTAACCGAATAGATAAACACAGTTATGTGGTATCATGCGGAATTGAATATGGAATAAACGCTTTTTTGCTTTTAATTAAAGTTATTTTTGAGTTTATAACGAAAACAATTTACCGTAGTGAATAAATTCATGCATAAATAATCTGTGTAGCGATAAAACTAGCAAGGTAGCGAATTGATCACTTTCTTTTTATGAAACACGGCTAATAACAGACTAGCAAGTGTTACTGTCGTCCTATTAGTTTCTAAATAGACATATTATTAAACCGTAACTGGTACTAGCAGTCTATAGTTAGACTGTTTTCACTTCCACGATCCAGCGCTGGTGTGAAATCGTTCTCAAGTAAGAATGGACTTAAAGCATAATGCTATGAAAATTTTTGGTTACAAAACTTATATATGTTCTTACTTTAAACTTAAATATATTCTAAAACTTAATTATATTCTTACTGTATTATATTTATGCTCTGCCCTATTCCTCTCCTCAAACTAACTTCCTTCCGTACGTCTGGTTGTCTGGAAGAAATCGCTATTTAGCGATAAGACCGCCATTTGTTTAAATTTATAATTAGATTAAGTTTCTATAGTTAAGTTAAGTCAGAGCAATAAAGTATGAATAAATAAAATAAATAAATAAATATGTGTGTCATATTGAAATTCTTAAAAATTCTAAAAGTTCTGTATTGTTTAATAAAGGGGCTAAGAATCTTTTAACGGCATAAAGGCTGAATAGGTTTATAATTTTGTAAATGAATAAGAAATCAATTTTGCCTAGCAATATCGTAGATATGTTGCATTTAACATTTTAATTAGTTCATAGATGTAAATACATATAGACATGCCTCAAAAATATAATAATTACTGTTGCATTTTTAAATGATTTTCCAATTCGATTTTTATTGACTTCGGTCAATTAAGTATCTACATTGTCTTCCTAACATTATTTATAAACTATGGTATATATAAATAAAAATATCCCTTACATTTCCCCTCGCACACATACCAACATCATACCTACTGGTATATCACATTGCAATTGAAATACTAGGGTGTAGGGTGTACTAGGTCGCCTTATGTGAGCGTCTGAACATTCGTGTCTGCTAATGTCGTCAGCTCAGGCCAGAGGTTACACGTACCGACTGTTAAAACGGAACATGTCAGCGGTTAGAATACGCCCTTGTGAGTTCAAATGTCTAGATGCTATTTGAATTTTGGTAGACTGTGGTATTGTCAAGAAAATTATATTATGATAATACGGATTAGGGATATTGCAAAGATCATGAGATGACGTGATATCACAAACTGAAAATTTAATTTTCAATATAATATTTATTAACCTGAGATTATCTATTATATTTAGGTAGATTTAGGCCATTCCGACAACCATTTTTATTATAGTTACCAAACAAGAAGCTTAATAAAAAACATAACCAATTATTATTAAATGAGATTTCAAATTATCAGCATATTATTAATTAGTATACAAATGTTTGTCATCGCTGTAGAACATGGTGGTCGTCTGAACGATAATAATCATTTAATCGCCTCTAAATCTGCTAACAGCTACGTTTGTCGTGTAACATCAAACGACAGGACTTTCTTCGAAGCACACATCAAAGAGAATACGATCTACGACTGTGACTCAATTGGAAGCCATTACATTGAATTATATCTGATTATTGAGTTCTTCGATACATAGACGGAATTAACAATGCCGCAATTACGGATAAATATGCACACAGGTTACGTTGTGTTTACTCAGCCATGCTGATATAGAAGTAATTGGCGTAATGATAGTACAATGCGGTTAGGTACATAGAGGTTCCCCGTATATATCGGGAGGTTAGCGGATGTCAACGGAGGGCGGACCGTAGTAAGTATATAAACATTTTCCGCGTACTTACTTCCATAAATTAGTTCCCGCTAAGACGCGGTATAAATACGCGTAAACACTCGCTCGTTCCTTCATTGCGTACTAATCGTTTTAATTATTCACATCCTATGCTACGAGCATAAAAATCTTTACAGTTTGACGCTTTATTGAGGACCAAACATAGGTGAATAAAACATCAGTATAATAAGCACCTATAAAATTGTCGGGCAACAGTCGAAAGTGTTCTTTGAAAGAAAATTTTAAATTACACGCTATGAGGAACTTAAAAAACACTCGTTCGACAATCACCTATCATTACTCGTAGGAGGCGTCCGTTAGCGCACACAAAGGGTGGCAGGAAAGACGAAAATTAAAAGTTTCCACAAAATAAAAGGAACAGATGTCAAATTAAACGGTTAAAGTAAAGATTACAAATGAAATATTCACGGTGAAAGCGGGGCTCAGGCCCTGGTTATGTAAATAAGTGGCTACGAAAATGTACATAATTAGTTTACACGTTTTCTCCGTAGCGCCCTGTCACCCCTCGCGGCATATTGCGCGGTGGTGGGGCGGAGGGGGCAGATTAGCCCACGATACACTCGCTAAGGGTACATTTACATGAATCACACATCTATTACACACTATGTTCGGATAGGCTGCATGTGTTCTCTTCACATAACCTAGATAACAACGGATAGGGTTCAACATACCTACCTTTTTATAAACCACTAATTAAAAATGGAACAACATGTATTTTACTAATCATTTGTCCATTTAACGCTCATATTTGTTTGGTATAACCACTTATTAACGTAATATAGGTACTTAATTTATGCTTTTTTAATAGAGATTTTTTAATTAATAAGGTTTCATTGATTATTTTCTTTTATTCCAGTCAATGTAGTTTACCTATAGTAAAAATCTAAAACTCAATTCAGTTTGAATATACCTAGTCAAATTGTGTTAGCCTTAATTGTACCTAAGATATTAAAATACGTAAAATAATGTATATAAATATCTTGACTAAGTAAAGGACACCTAAGTTTCCAAATCACTCACAGTTTCAGGAATAGGATTGTTACATGTAACAATGAAGAGCGAAATGTTTTATTTAAATGAAAGACAAAGAGTAAGATGCGACTAGAGTGACAGCTAATCTCTTAATAAGACACAAAGTAAAGTGAATTTGCAATGAGACAGCGCCTTTGAGGGGCGGTGTCGGCGCGTCAACGTCGCGGCGCGGGGGCGACGTGCCTCCTTAATTCTTTTGTCGTTTTCAGCCCTGTCAAATATCGCATTTCCTGTTTGCATACATTTACACTGACGCCCGCACTCACCCCGGGCGCACTTCCCGCTCCGTCCGTCTCTCAAGAATAAAATTAGTGTCGGCAGCGTGACACCAACTGAATTTAAGCTTAATAAGATATTTATAAAGAAATTTCCGATTCAGCAGCAAAGTTCAAAATTTGACTCGGACTACGTAAAGAGTTCGTAGCATTTTCAATTTAAACTTGGAACAAGTTAAATAATGTTTGCGTTTTGCAAAACTCCATTCATTTAAGTAATTTAAGTAGATTAGCTTTTGAATCTATGGGTTGCGTAATCGTTCTTTAAAATCTTGTTTATAAGGTATTTAATTAGTATTTCTTCCACAATTTCTCGGACAAAGTATATAACGAGGAAGGAGGTTGAAAACTAAACGAACGTGCCCTACTAATAGCGCTCGACTAATCTAAGTGAGCTTTCAGGTGGAAGGCTCTGTATGCACTTCGCGCGTTTCCCCCGCGAAGTCGCGGCTAATGTGCACATAAATCAGCAGTAACACGGTCACCCGGGCCTCCTCGCCGCCGATAAAATTCCAAATTGTTTCCTCGCCCCCGGTGGGCGCCGCCCGCGCCCTCGGTTCGCTCTTAAACGCCGTTTCAAGTTGCACTTGTGAATCGCACTTTTTACTGTTCTCGAAATTGGCGTTGCGAATTGCTTTTCTTCCTCGCAACTTTTATGGGCGCTCAGCGTCGCGGGATCGCGCTTTACGAATGTAACCGAAATTGGTACGCGATTTTACTTTTTTCAACTCGCGAACTATCGCGAATCGAGCGGGCACAATGGCATTGGCAAATGCGAGCCAATTAGAAGATTAAGCGTTGACAATTACAGTGTTGGATCGCGATCGTATATCAACAATTATCGTACGAGAGCGATAAATGGGCAACGAGACTCGTGTACGTGTAAGCGCGGTGCACCCAGCGCAACCTGGTCGAATATTATCTATGTGCATTGTCCGCTGACCGCTGTTTTTATTTTGTTTACAAATTCATCATGAATTATTATGATTACAATACCATGTTCTCTACATTACGAGACTTTCGAAAAACATTTCTACCAAATTATATGCTGAAGATTATAGTAGAGCCATTTTAATAGGCAACATTTGACAGTTCAACAAAATTCAACAACGTAACCTAGTAACGACGACATAGAATAACATGATATTTCGTTTTGTTAGAACTGCACATTTGCTTAACTTTTTTCAATTACGACTACATATTTATAATAATAATGACCGATACAAGTAATTTTAAGATCTCATTTTACTGATAAATCATTCTAAACATAATAAACAATTTCTGAATTGAACAACTGACGTCGCTACAATTTTGTGTCAATAAACCTTTTTTCTTTTTAAATACCAGAGACGTTACTCTAAAAATCGAAATCTGACATCTAGAATCGAATGCATTGATTACTTGTGAATAAAAATCATCATAAATTAATAAATTCGATTGACAAATGTTTCAAATCCTTATCGATTAATTCACTTTTAATCGATGTTTTTAAGCAGGTTACCTCTCTTCAAAGATAAAATTGATAGACGTCAAATGTTGCCTATTAAATTGGCTCGACTATAGTTACAAAATTCGAAACAAAACTGAATAATTTGACAGCAAAGTCATAACATTTGACAATGTGTCCATTGCTTAGCTATTCTACAGATCTCGATGAGTTATACTAGTTCGTTCGTCGTTTTAAAAAATGTTTACGACTCAATTTTCTACAATCCACTTGTAAACATTTAACATCAAAGCGATTCCGTGGAAACAATTAGATCACAATATTGTCTCGGGAGATATCAAGTGTAAAATATGGCGAACCATTTATCATACGAAATGTGAATGTTTATATAAAGAATGGTGGTGAGAAGTAAATCAAGGCGGTCGTCGTGTGCCAAGATTGTGATTATGTGTTGGCAGAGTTCGCCGCGGAGACATCTTCACTATGTATTTCTTTGATTACACTAAAATTAAATATGTGCTATGGGAATTAAGTTTGTCCACATTCAAAATATTCGTGCAAATACTACAAGAGCATATTTTATTTTAGATTATAACAAATAATGGTTCTGAAGAGCTAATCACAATTAAGCATACCATTAATCTGTAAACAACGATAAAAAAAAATTTTCAATTGTCATAACAAAAAATCTATCTCCACCCTTTAGCTCCATGTGCACCCGACGTGTAACAATATTTGCAGAGCAAATGAAAAATGAGTCCGCGTTAAACAAACTTAAGCGTTCGTTTACAATGAGACAGGTTTTAAAACGCAGCTTACCGCATTAGCTCTACCGCTTAGCTTGGCAACTAGCAGCCGACGGACGGACATATTTACATTATTCTATTACGCCTGTTATGATAATCTCTTGGGGATGAATGCAGCTAATGTGGTCGGATTTAGCATACCGCATTTTTGCTTTATTCGTTTTGATATGCAGATTTAATCTCCGCAGCGGAAAATTTTAACTTTGCGCGTTAATGTCGACCGATTGGCATTCTTTATTGGCTTAGCTAGGACAGGTTAGTTATATAGAATTCTTTCTTTTAAAAAATTAATGGTGTTATTAAATTTTACATCTTTTGTTTTGGTTAGCCTATTGTTCTATCATGTCTATTTGAAAGAGTTGTGAAGAAGTTACTTCCAGAATCTTAAACAAATTTACTATTGTAACATATTAATGTAGTAATCAGCTGCCATGGTAGGGAATTAAACATACGAAGAGCTAGCACTTGATTTAGAACATTCTCGCGACAATTCGGCAGATCTCAGTGGGGCAATTCAATTACATCGAAAGATCCCTCATAAGCGAATCGTTTTTCCGTGTCATTAATTTTTTCGAACGGCACAGGGCTCGGCGCGATATGGCGGGGTGGGTCCGCGGCTATCTTGTTAGATAATGCTGATTTATTCGGGCGGGCGACGGCCACGATTCGTCGCGCTTCGTCAGCGGGCGACGCGAATGTCGCGCGAAATCGCCACGTCGCGTCCTGTTTATTTAGCGAGTAGCGAGTACGAGTCCGTCGTTCATTTGTGACGGTTAGTTGGCGAGATTTATGCTAATCGACGAGGCCGAGTCGGATAAGCCCGCGTGTGGCAAATTATCCCCCATTGTGACGTACATCTCTTTTTATGTGCTATTTTTCACGGTTAAATTAATAACTTTTTGGGAATGAATGGATGCATGGTATCACAGACGTAAAATAATGATACGTCCAATAGAACTGAATTATACCGGTACATGAGTGATAGGTACCGGTATTATTCAAAACTAGAGACAGTAAATAGTTGATATCGGTTGATAATTTGGTAGGTTTAAACAATATATAAACAATATCTACAAAATTATCTATAGATAGACAACATAAAGTAAATGTGTACCGCATTAATTAAATAAATAATGTGTGATGGATGATTTGACCAATGAAGTTGGAAGGTATCATATAATAATCAAGTATCTTATAATTTTTTTTACTAAAACGATAATGAACAGGTGCAGGCAAACCAATCGAATTTAAAAAACAAACTAAGTCGCCTCCGACTTGTATATTGCAATTCGCAAAGAAATAAAGACATAAAGCGTGTGTGATAAGCCGTGTTTCTAACATGGGCGCGCGTTATCAGAGGTCACGTTAGCGAATTTGTCACGATCGGTGAGCTGTCGCCTTGATTTACGCAGCCGCGATAGCGTCGCCGACTGCCTGTGGCCAGCTTCATGTGAGAATGCAGCTAAATAAATATAAAGCTGCATGCACACTGATTTTTTATTTTTTTAGTGTGAGGAAGGGAGGTTTGTCGAGTTTGGCTTGAGATGATGAACCGATGTTTTTAATATTGTCTATTAAAAAAAGTAATATTTGTTACGATTTGAAGTAATCTAGACAAAATTAATGTGTTGGAAATTTGAAAGTTTACCTACCCGTAGGCCGTATGATAATATTTAGTTCACGTGAGCAAATCTGCATATGGAAAGCTTTCTATATTGTAAAATCAGCAAAGCTTATATTAAGCTTAACCCTAACTGTAACTGTAACACACTAATCTTTCATAAAATTAATAATCACAATCAAATCACAATCAATGCTACGCACTATAATTTTGACATACTACGTAATAATTGAAAAAACCTGACTTAATTGAATGGTTTTTAAAATATTAAGTACATATATGTGCAATTTTAAAATTAAATTCATATTAAAAAAATATCGATCGAGTATCGATGTTGGACCATATTTACCAATATATTCTTATTATTAGATATAAATCTATAATTTGGTATCGATATTATATATTCTGATAATAATGTAGCGCACTTTGCAATAATTTTTATATTCTTAATGATAATGAAAAAAAATGCAACACATTATTAATTATTTTAATAAGCAGAAATATGATTAAGTTTTTCTTAAAAAATCTAAAATTCATTAGCAATTATAGCATAAACCGCATTAAATTATACGATGCAAATATTATATCTAAACGAACACACAATTACGTTATCTAGTTATAAAGATGTTAATTTTCTGAACACAACCGTATATTTGAATGATTACAAGTAAATTACATATTAATAAAGGTTATGGGCTAAATTCATAAGTACGATAAATTACTAATGAGCAGGCTTTGCAGAAATTAATTAAGATTAAGTTACATGTTGATTAAAATAACTATCTTGTTGACATTTATTGTTATCAGATGTGTAGACTGTAGACGTGCCCTTAACTAATAAGCTTTAGTTATAATCGCATATTTTGAAAATATAATAAAAATTCTTACAAAGTAATCATTAATACACAAAAATTATGTCTGTGAATCACGGTAGCCTACCTATAGGTAGGTAGAAAGTATTGGTTCTTTTTATTGTCTATTTGTTTTTACGCAAACAGATGCATATTAAAAATTTTAAGTTGTCATAATTCCAATGAATAAATGTTTTTTTTTATATATTTTTATATATTATGTGCAGATTGATTTCAATCCGCGGCTTAGAGTTTGATCTTTACATTAAAGTTTAATGAATGTAAATATGTTTCCTAATCACACAAATCTGATTTATTTTAATTTTCGCTCAAAATCAATAACTTTTTACTCTAATTAGGGCGCGTTTTACAGCTTTTCGGTTTGTTCAGCTGTAGTCTGAGTGTCGGGCAATTGCCCATTGTGTCTTTGACGCGAAACGGCCACGCTTCGCGCCGCTGCGAAACCACCTACCTTATTCACTATCGTCGTATTGCCTTGATCTCGTTAAACAATTGAAATTAAAGACTTTAATGAAACTCGTGTAAAACCAAACAAAAAGTCGCCTACTTGCACCCTTATTAAATAAATTTTATTGAGTTAGATTTCGCGATTACATAATACTTACGTTGGTAAAATTACGTACCTATTCATTATTTTAAGATTTTTTAAATAATTTTCCAATAGTTTCTTAATAAAAATTTTATCCGCGACTCGCCAGTATTTTTTACAAAATTTTTGTAATTTTTTTGAATCCGTCATTGTATTAGGTACCTATATGAATTGCAATTTGCAAAACTGCATACTTTTTGCACACTGTTTTTCTGATTAAACGCTGCCATACTAATCCCTTATGATGAATAACACCAGTTAAATTATTTAAAGATAATTCAATTTTATTCTGTTTAATTAAAAATTGTATTAATTAACCTTTTCTTGTGTTTCAATTTTCGCGTAAATTACAAATTTCAAAGTAAATTCAATTGATTATTATTTAAAAATTCAAGGAAGCTTATAATTCTTTAAATTGATGTAAATTGATGTAAATTTTACACCAATTTATTATTTGTTATTAAAGTACCTATACAGCGCTATTACAGGTAAGACAATTAGCTGTTTACACGACTCATACATACTATACTACATATCTAGTAGGTACAATATCATTCAGCACTCACCTCCCAGTCTTAGTGATGATCATTTCAGTGCCGAGTTCATTGAACTTATCCCAAAGCTCTTTAGTTTCCAAGTGACATTGTATGTGTTTCATCTCATCGCTGGACCATCGTTCTATCAACTGCGGGTTCCTGGGGGTCGGGGACATGGCCCTGGAGCCCCCGGGGCCGCTCATGGACCCAGCTTCGGATGTAGAGGACACATCTACTGGCGAATCACGCTCGTATTCTGGTAAGGGGGGTGAGGGCGACCCAGAGGCTGACGCGGCAGCGTCTACGAATTTTTCTGGAATAAGATTAGATGTGTTACTTTTTCTCATTATAAATAATAAATATCTAATATATAAAAATCAATGCCACTTTTCGTTGTAATTCCATAACTCGAGAACGGCTGAACCGATTTCGATAATTCTTTTTTTATTATATTCCTTGAAGTACGAGGATGGTTCTTATGTAGAGAAAACGTTAATATGTACCACGGGCGAAGCCGGGGCGGACCGCTAGTTTTTTATAAGTTCTATGACTTATGACGTCTTTTCTTCGAAGAAACGATTAGAAATGGTTCCTACCTCTCCAAAAATGTGGATTGATTTATCCTGACCAAAAACACGGATTAATAACTACCTAAGTAAAAAGTTAGGTACTACGTAATTCTTGAAATGAATAGGAGTATACCTGTGTAGAGTTAAGTGATAGAGATAGATAGAGAGTAGAGGTAATTCTTATTAGAATAGACTGAGTTTTTTATTACAAACATTTTGATAATATTCATATGCGTGTGTCTATTACATTCATATATCTTATTGTTTATAGATAATCTAAAAGTCTTCTGCCGAAAATTACAAGCCTTCGAAAAAAATTTTAGTATCTCTCTAATATTATATTAAGAATACATAATCCTGAAATGCGGTGATAACTGATAATAATTGAAGAACTTTGCTGTTAAACTGCTTTATAAAAAACTTGTAAAAAATCTCAATATATATTGCGGATATTTATTTATTTAAAAAAAAAATCACTTGCCGTTACAGGTCATTCCCAATGCGACAAAGATACAATTTTATTACCAAAACAAACTTAACTAACTTAAAAAAACTAAATAAATATTATTATACATAAATAAATTAATAAATTAATAAATATATAAATGAGGAGTAAATATTATCTATTAATTTATTAGGTAGAGACGGATTAAAAATATTATGTAGGTAGGTAGTATTGTCATGATTCTGATATGATTAATTTAATATTTAATTATATATAAATAGCCACAGATACCGGAGAAAATCACTACATTCATAGTAATATTGCTTATGCATTTTTCAATTTTTTTAAACTAGAATTAACGTAGGTATTCTTTAAAGACAATTATAGTGATACATTAAAAGCATATAAAACTATAAAAATTACATTTTAATACGCTTAAATTAAATCATAAAAAGTATTGCGTTGATCACAAGAGCAAACTGTAGGTATTTTTCTTGAAAATAGGGAAAACACGAACAAATAACAAAATCGGATCTTCTGTAATATATGCCGTTCTTTTGAACAAGGACTTTTAAAATAAGATATATGCAAGTTATTGACTATAAGTACCTAATATTAATAATTATATGAGTAGGAATATTCACTGTTCTCTTATTTCTTTACTTTTCTTCTCTTTCCTACAATGTACCGAAGAGCCAAATTTATTCCCTTTTAATGTAAAATCTTTTATCATTCAACGTTGATTATTATTTTATAATCCCATATTATAATATTTAATGTACAGGAAAATCTACAGTGCATTGAACAATTTCTACATTTGTGTTTTACAAAAAGGAACTTTATTACGTCACATGTAGAATTAAATTCCATTTTAAATAGGCATTATTTGTTTATACTTCATAATATAGAACTTATAAAAATTAATATTTTTATGAGCAAAAAAAAATAATAATTAGGGAATTTAAATGTGAGATTTGGAGTAGTTGTACACATCTACTCTTTACTATCTATAAATTATAATATCTATTATGCTGTGAGTCTTTCTTATTGCAATTATATTTTATCAGATCAGTAGCCCCAAGTAGTACCTACATATTAATTTCTCTTAACTTATGTACTTTGATTTGTTTTAATACACCTAGGTAACATAGAAAATCAAAAAGGTACCTACCTATAGATAATAATTTTAGTGTCTTGTATTCACAGTGTATTTTTTCATATTTGGACTGTAATATTAATGACAATATTATTTTTACCAACATCTAAAATTTAATTACTAATATAATGAGATATTAGTCTATTTTTATATTCTTATTAATAAAAATTATTAAGATAAGGTTATTTCTAATAAACCTACCTAAAAATAGTTCAAGAATAGGATGATTATTAAATTAACTCTATGTAGAGCATTTGTCATTTTATAACTTAGGTACAATACTTTCTTGAATATATTCAAATTGTATATTTTCTAAGGATATACCTAAAAGTCTATTTAAAAAAATATTCTAGAACTTACCCAATGGAGTCAAAGTGTCTTCTCTAGGGTCTCTAAGTCTACGGCGCTCCCGTCTCTCCTGTCTGTCCCTGGCCATAATGGCTGCGATGGAGAAGTCGGTGGCACATGGCCTCGCCGAGCACTCCTCCTCCATGGCTGGCCGCTCCCGGCCCTCGCTCTGCAGCAGCATCAAGCTCACAGCCTCAGGAATCCGGCTTCGGGCCCACACGTCACCGACCGTGCATCCCATTACAGATCATAATATTCGAAACCACGACTTGTTTATAAACCACTACAAGTCGAACTAAAATAAAAATATATGCAACGATATCTAACTAATCAGAAAGTTTAAAAAGTTTAAACTATCGTAAAATAGTTCGCAGAGACACTATTTGTAAATAATAAAACGAACTACGATCGGTTTTATCGTGAATGTGTTGTCACCGCGATCGGAAGTTTCGGAATAGAGGGAAAACTTTTTACGCGCGCAAAGGACGCCGAGAGAGCAGACCGGTGCGACTTCGCGCGCTGTGGACCAGACTGAGGCGGTGGCGAGGCGGCGACGAGGCGCAGGGAGGGGCCTGCATCGCCGCCCTACGCCACCACACTTCGACCACGCACACACTACCGCTTTTTTATTATTTCTTTCTTACAACTGCCGTCTCTCTCGCACCGCCCGCGTGCTCGCCTCTGCGTCTCACTCGCGAGGTGAGTTTTTCTCCGCGTGATAACTATTGAAATTCGCTAAATGGCTCACCGCGGCACTGAAAAGGCTCTCGTTAAACGGTGAGTCGATCCTATCAAAGTATTTATTCGTAACTTTCGCATACTATTTATGCATTGTGAGAGATCGCCGAGCCAGTTCCGTCGATTACTTATTGGATACTCGCGGTTATATTTCGAATAAATAAATAACCCTTTAGTTTATAGCCGCTTTGGCATGCCTTTAAGCGTATAGGCTATTATGATATAAAACATTAATGGGCTATGATAAACTGCGGCATTACTTGTTTCTCTTCTGGTGTAAAGTAGTCTTATCGAAGTTCACCTCCATAATATATTATAAGGTTCCTTTTATTACCATTTTATATCCTGTACCTAGGTAGATATATTTTTTCTGACGTCCATCATAAAATCTTAGATTGTAAATAACGCATATGGTATATTGTACATTATACATGTATATCAATATAGACTGTTGTAATTAATTAAACTTTTAAACAAATCTGTAACTCTACAATACCTAGTAAATTAGTAGGTAATTATAAATTTCATGTAGGTACCTAGTTAGGGAATATTTCCCTTATTTTTTTCCAAAGTCAATGACAAAACAGTTAATTTTCGCATAAAATAACTAATCAAAAACTCAAAAGTACAATAAACAAATCGGAAAAGAATACAACACACAACGTACAAACAGAGTTGCAGCTCACACACGGAAACTTCGCTCGCGAAATGCAAATACATATTTATAGAGTCGATGCAAATTTGCGGAAAATTAAACTTGGAAACTTTCTGCTTTCGTATTTATAATAATTTATTAAGTGCGATGAGATCAAACTAACCATGTCGTTTTCTCGTAAACCTTATCGCCGGTAGGTCGGTAATTGTTTTACGAATGGCGTTCAGTTTATTAAGCGAACGCAATAATTTGTTTTGTCACTGATTACTGTGAGTGCAATTATTTTCAAGAGCTTTTATGAAATTTTAAAGCATAAGTATTTTGCAACTTGTTTGATTGTTTGTTATCAGTCAACCAATTAAATTTAAAAATATATATTTTGTAATTACTATTGAATTATTTCTTTAAAACTCTACATTATGCTGCAACCAATGTTTACCGTAATCAGTGGGTTAGTATTTTTGTATCTACCTACAACTGTTAGTTGTCCTGATTATATTGAATAATAATTAAATATCTACTGCTAATATTTGATCAATCTTTAATATTCATATTGCTCTACATAGGTCATATCCTACAAAATTCATTTTAATCACACAACAATTTACATCTTAATTTGTAGACCTTTTATCACTACCTTCCTACTACAGTTTATTACCTAGTAATCAAATTATAGGTAATTAAAATGTTCTAACATGATTCAAGAAAATATTTTATTAGGGTAAAACCGGGATAGATGCCCCACTTTTTGAAATAGCCTCATAATTTTAAATATATGAAACTTATACGAACACTTTTTATGAATATAGCTAGGTTAGTTATCTGTTTTGAATTACTATATATATTTTTTATCCTATCATTTATAGATAATGTGTAATAAACATTTTTGTAGAACACCTTTTTGGAGGATAGATGCCTACCTATATGGATAGTTGCCCCACCATGAAAATACTAAGGAGGATAGATGCCTGCAGAGTGGGATAGATGCCTTACATACTCTATAAACGCGAAATATAATAAAATTTGTATGATAAACCAGCAAATGTCATGTTAACTTAACTAACTCTAGTTGTTCTATTGTCCAAAAATATACTTGCGCTCGTACTCTTTCTTTTCTTTTGTATTTTCGTGGTGTGGTTCTGTTACAATCAGTCTATGGTCAAATCATTAATAAGTAAGTATACATAAAAATTTAACAAGTAAAATCGGTTAACATAGCGAAAACCTCTGACGCAATCAGGTAAAAATATAAACTGCATGTGTGTTTGTCGATAATTACATGTATATATGTATTGAGGGATAGATGCCCTTAGGGGCCCCTAAGGGCAACTATCCCTTGAAAAAACGGGGCAACTATACTTTTTGATAAGGATAGTTGCCCCCGTATTTTTTTTATTAAATAAAAACAAAAGAGCGATTATTCATACTTAAATATGTACTTATTGAACCAGTGTATAGACATAATAGGAAATATAGTGAAATTTATTAATACTTATAAAGTTATGCAATTGCAAATATTAACCTTTCAAAATTTGACGTATTCGTGAAGTTCGCCGCGGATATAATAACACGCACTAGCGAAACACGTCTTCACCAAACAACAGCTCATGCGTACCCGAAGTGCGGGATGATAGGAGCTCCTATTTAAATTATTAATTCATAGTCACGACTTTGGGAAGTTAGGTTTTTTGAAAATGAGGCATCTATCCCAGTGCGGCATCTATCCCGCTTTTACCCTATACTTAATATTATGTAGGTATAGTCTGTTACATAAAAAAAAATGTTCCAATAATTTCAAGTGCAAAATCATATAATCCTTAGCAATAATAATTCATTAATTCATTTCATTTCATTCAATATTTCAAAACTTTTACGTCTCTGGCGTTAGTCTGATTTATCTAAGCGTAGAGACAAAACATTTCTGAAACAATCTTGATATAAATTTTTCATTTCCTCCATACCACGACATACGAGCTTTACCTAAGCCCGAACACTTATGGGCTTTTAACTTGTCAGTGGACACGCTTTTTGTACAAATCAACATACGAGTGCTGATTAAAAATTTAAAAGAAGCAACTTGTGTGAACGCACTCGTTGTGACTAGACGTAGAGGGGATCGACGCCCCTTTGAGGCGGGCCGGAAATATGCTGAGCGAAATTGAGCTTTAGTTTATCTATTAATATGGTGATTTTTTGGTTGTCTGGTGTGAGTGCATCAATGCAAGCTGTGTAGGAGTGAGCTTTGCTAAGTAGCGTAATAAGCATTCGGGTAGCGGCGTGTTTTTTCTTGCATCTCTTCACGGTATCATCAGTGTTCTATTGTGACATTCAATTTTCCATTTCCACGACGAGAATTGCTGGATATGATCCAAGTTTTAATGTTGACTTTTTAATTTTCTTGAACTGATTTTGAATACGTTTTGTTAATTAATGGGTTTGTGGGTATCTATGCATTTGAATAGGATTGTTTTATTGGTTTTATACTTGTTAATATGCTTTTCTTTTACCTGTGTATTCAGGTGATGGAAGAAATCATTTGGTTTTTGGTAAAATTGATTTTTTGTGCAGATTTTTTTGAGATGCTCAAATTGTTTTTTTATAAAATGTTAAAAAATATTAAGGAACATAGAATAAGTACCTATTTGTTTTGCAGGTGGTAGAATTATTTTTAAACATAATAAAAAAAATCCTAATTCCTACATATTCAAATAGAATTACCTACCCGTATGACTATAAATAGTGCAATACTTCAAGGCGAAACAATAACACAGAATAAATATTGTTTCATTTCAATATCTGCACTAGTAATGAAATTTTAGCACCGAGCCATATTGAAACAAGTAAATCTCCGCGGATTCGTTACGGGAACCATGTAGGTAGGTACACATTCACTATGTGCGCATTGTACCTACACATTCACAAAAATGTAGGTCCTATAATTTTATTCATATGACACTATAGAACTAGAATTATTTCTATCCATTTTTTCATAAATCAGACAAAGATTACAACACTGATGTAGTTTTCAGTTTTCATATATTATTTCTATAAAATAATAGGTACCTTTGATTTGTACCTACCACAGACAATATAATACTATACGTTATATGTACTTTCTAAAAGTCACATGCATTTAAGTATTCATTTAGCAAGCTGCGTTTTTTTTCATTTTTATTAAATAGATACAATGTAAAGACTCATTCACGCCTCTTTATAGGATTAGTGGGAAATGTATGAGCAAGAGGCAGAGGAGAGAGCATGTTTTTTAGATCTGTTTGATCGGTCTTCTTTAAAGATAACATATTTAAGCAGTCTGAACTAGTTTACCATAGGATTTTCTCACTATAACGCACTTTCCTATTGTGGGGAAGACTCAAGAATAAAAAAGAAATGCGAATAATCATAAAAATATTACACTAAACTCTATATTTTTTTAAACATATAACCTATCTCTATAGGTAATATTTTTTTATAACAGAAAAATACTACTAAATATTACATAGGTACTCTACATATTATTAATACATAGGTATAAGTATTTCACAAAATATTTTTACAAATAATACTGGAGAGTCATCTAGTAGAGTCTAATCATTACACCTACGATCGTCAATATCCAAAAACTGACTCAAAAATAAACATAAGATTAAAAAACACATACGATTAAACAACAAAGATGCATATAAATCTAGCAGTTGATTGTGTACCGTTCGATTTCTTTAGCGTCCCTCGAGTGGGGGACAACACAGACACGTCCTGCGGGACTCACTAAATCGTATCGGTTACCCAACCTTTTAACTTTTTCCTTCTTTTCGCATTCGGCTCGAGCCATAACTTTTCCTGATGATTAAAGAACGGTTTATTCGTTCGTGTGCTTTTTGGTTTTATGGAACGTATTGAGTGTTATTACTTTGTTAGTTCTGATATGACTGTCGTATTTTTAAATGAGAAAGTTATCAATTCGTACAGCGACTTTTCGACTCGACTTTTTCTTCACTAGGTTCTTTTATTCTTAATCATCCTTTAATATCTAGGTATAATAAATATGATTTTATTCAGACTAATATTGTGTAGCAAATATTAAGATGATTCTCGGTGGAAAATCCTTTTTTTTATAATCTTACTTCTTAGAATATAAAAATTGGTTTGGCGGAGAACTTTGACGACTCTTTTTCTCATGAAATCTAATAAAACTAATTATTGTAATTTTACAAGGAAACATAACTTTCTCCATCATAGGTATTGGTCAGTGCGAAATATAAGTGATGTTATAATAGAGCAGATTCCACGTAGTCATAATGTGCAAACGCCAAGCTCTCCGCGTTTGGCTGACACTGTTTCAGGCCAGTGGAGACGTAGGGCTGCACTAATAGCGATTTTAAAAATGAAAATTAAATTACACTAAAATAATAATGATCCATGAGTATGTTGATATCGTCTACATTATATTACTTTCCTACATAGTAATCAATGATAAATGAATTTAATATCCTTCCAGTTATTAAGAATTTGTCTTAAATAAAAGTAAATCAATTAATCAGTTGGCTTGATAAATGACGATTTTAGTTTTGGTAAATTTAAGACCAATTAATTAATTCAAATTATGATTAAATATTCAAAAATATGCTTATGTCCACTAATTGTTAAACATATTTTTGAGCACTACCTAAGGTAAAAGCACCTAATACGGAGGTATTTCGCAACATTTGAAAGTAAGTATCAAAAATAAGCATTTGTAAGTCTTTCTAAAGGTGCCAAACCACTTTTTCGTTAAAAGTGGAACTTAAATTTTGTATTGCTGTTGAGTCTATGTTTATTTTCATGATATTTCTTATTTAAAAAAAAAATATTTAAAGAGTCAGGTCGATTTTCCCTAATACGGAGGTATGATTTTGGTCAGAGCCTAATACTGCGGTAGGCGGCTCCTAATACGGAGGGTCAGAAATTATATTCATTGAAGTTCCGTACAAATAATATTTGTTAAATAATAGGAATGTGTTAGTAAAGTAAATTGTAAGTTTTTTATTCATTGACCATTGGTTTGATTACGTTGATTCACTTTTAATGTGTTTCATTTATGCTTTTAGTTTTATCGAAAAAAAAACACGCATATCAAATAAGAATCCACAAAAAAAGACACAAAACTTCTTATTTATTTACGCAACCCTAAATCTGGTAATTTTAAGTTCTATGGATAGGGCCGTAATAGGAGATCATATAACCTAATACAGAGTTACCTGGAAATATCTACCACCGTAATAGGAAAACTACTCGTGTTTTTAATAATCCTAATTCTGAGCCATCAAAAATTCGATAAACAAGAGAGTGTAAATGCTTAATCAAATGATAACAGTTTTTTGGCTCAGATGTGTAAAACTCAAATCAACAGTTATACAAAATAAATGATTTGTGATACATTAAAATACACCTTCCTATTTTTACACCTTCTAAGAAACAAACATTTTGTACTCAACCGTTTTCATATTTAACTGGATTTCTAATTAAGAAAACATACCGCAGAATATGGTTTCTAATTTATCAGATTAATAATTATTCCAACTAATCTTGGAATTAATTCAATAAGTAAATAAAATGAAAGTTATAAACAATTAAACATGCCCAGTATTTTTCCTATTTCGGAGTTATGCCACCGTATTAGGATTAATCTATAAAATTTGTATCGTATTACGGCGGTATTTTATTTCTTATTTTTTGGGTAGAAAATGACTTACAAATATGAAACAAGCTATTTAAATAGTGAGTGTAATAGTAGGAAAATGCAATAAACAATACATATACAAACTTGAACGGCTTATTAATACGAAAAACTTAGTTTATAAATATTAGTGTACTTACTTTTGTTGTTTCGCGTTTGTATGGAAACACCTCTCATGTCGATGCCGTTACACAGATTGATTGATCTTGTTGTGTTGTCTAGGTATGTGCTATACTTGCAAACGTTAGTTAAGTCATGGAGTAATAAATTTGGAATAAATAGTTTACGTTTTGGTGTACTTAAAATTAATAAAACAGGAATAAAACTCGAAAATAGAAATACCACCGTATTAGGAAGCGATTTTGACTACCGCCGTATTAGGAGCCTTTACCTTACTTACCTATTTTCTTCCAACTACATCCGTCGTTCATAAACAATCAAAACAAGCATAGATAATAGACTCGCTGTCAAACAGACTCACGGAGGCACCGAGGCGCGAGCTTGCTTTATCTGCGCTGGCTTCGCGCGAAACAATATATTTATTGGACAGTAGCACGGCGCGACCCGATCCGGGATGATCTATTCACCCTACACTTATGCTGCTTTTATTGCTGTGTGTATGCACAAAGATGCTCTTTTGTACTATACGTACTGTTTTGGGCAGTTGCAGTTGGGTTGAATATTCAAACATCCCGATGTTTGAAAATTGAACGAACTTCAAGGTTGACTTAATAGGGTTATTTAGGGATAAATGTCAACATTGGGAACTGGGAGCTACGTATTAAAATTACCTAGCTAATAAGATGTCTATGTTAGTATAATATGAACAATTATTATAATTTATTACCTACTTAGGTACATGTTTAATTAATAATGTTTCATTCAAAAGAGCTCTTTTAAAGCAATATCGGTTAATATCATTTAAGTTCATTGCAATCCTTTCAATTAGCTTGCAAATTAGGTACAATAGGTAAACCTGAAACCCTTAAATAAAATAAAAAATTATTTGTTTTAAATTCTTAAGATAAATAATTTAATTTCAGAGTAAGAGCATCGAAGCGGAGGCCGTCCTTCATCCGAGAAGGTCACAGCAAGCCCCCGGAATGTCGAGCTGCTTGTATTTTACGACACCTCGCCAATTCGTTTCCAAGATTATACGAAAATACGAGAATATTCCAACTGCTTTGCACTTTTGCAGGGATTTTAAAGCGAGGCTGTAAGCTTCAATATTTTTCATCCAATTGGGAAAAATATGAGGACCCAATTTTATGGCAGCATGGTTCCTTTTAACATAATTAATAGTACTTCTACACATAAGCCATTTTAATGGTAAAACAAATAAAAAGCTCAACATTTTCATTAAACAAGAAAAACATTTAAACCCATTCGTAGCAACAAACAAAGAGCAGAACGTCTCAATCACGGGCGTATTTGTTCTAGAAGGTCTCCGGAGAGGCGAACAAGATGGATCGCGGTGTCAACACGAATTTGCATCCCTTGTTTGTCTCGGGAGCTCGATAGAAAAACACCGCAATCTCATTGGGACTTGGGAGGTGCACCGAGTTCACATCATTTATTCGCCGTGCGGCCGGCTAACACGATTATCTGTCGCTTCAACCGAGACGCTCTTTTTTCCATTCCCTTGTTTTCCGACTTCATGTCTACCCCGTGTTTTTCTGAATAGGAAATAGGATATGTCAGACGAAAAATTGACAAAAATATGGCCTACTCCGATGGAAAATAGTGGGTTTTGCGATAGCATCTGTCGGATACCGCAGGACGGTAGAAATTTATTTGTAAGAGGATGTTTTGTTTTCGTTTCGACAGCGCCCGCAAAGATTTTATGTTTGCAAAATTTCCCTTTATTTTATGCGTGACAGGGGTAGAGCTATAATTTGATAGTTTAACATTAAATATTATGAATTTGATTGCTATAAATTCCTTAACTTTGTTGATGTTATGCTAGTTCAAAATATTAATATATTTTTGAAGAACCGTTCCAACAATAACATAAATGCTAATTAGTTATAAGTTCTTGGTTTTTAAACAACGCGTGGGTGTAGCTATTGAAGTGGAAGTCAAGTCACATCATTGTATTTACATAAAATAACGTTTTTCTTTTTACGATTTTGAATTCATCTTGTTTTTGTTCTAATATTTATAGCATACGAGCAGTTTTCCGCACAAAGAGCGTTTTGAGTTCAATAACCTTTCGAAAAAAATAACTTTCAAATACCTATTTGAAATGTATCTACTTAGTGTAGATATTTAAGGTTATCTTTTTCATATGATATTTTAACGTATAGTAATGAAATTAAAAAAATAAAAAATAATAGAATACGGAACATAAAAATGACACCAAATGTTTAACAATACCATTATTTCCCTGCCGTCTCATTAGCAAGCGGGAGCCAAAGTCAACAAAAACCTCATCTAAAAAACCAAAAAGTTAACCCCGAGATGACAGATCCGTTTCTAAATATTTCAGCAATCCAACGTTCATCCGAAACAAGATACCCAACTGTGATTTATTATGCATCGTAAACCATTACAAATTGTTTTGGAAGACGTAAAATCGTTAATTAATTTTTTCATCCACGAAATTCCCGGAAACGTTAGCGTCGAGCGGAATAATGTTTTGTAAAGGTTTTGACATGTGGAATAAGTAGTGGCTAAACGAGCGAAAACGTTAAGAGTTAATGTATGATTATGGCATTAGAATAATTAGAAACAGATAGATAAAATTGGCGATGTACGAGTAACTACGAATACTTCTCCAACTGGTATTACCTATCTACCTATAGCGAATAGGAAATTAACATGGGTATTTTTTTTTACATTTGACCGTGTATTTGTTTGTGTAAATGGTTGTACACTGTGAAAATTGTATTTTAAGACCTCGTAATATTTTCATCAACAAATTAAATTTCAATTTAAGTTAATTTTAATTTTAATTAAACAAAGGTTCCTTTCTTTCATATTTTAAACCTGTTTATTTAGTAACGATCATTCTACTGCACTATTATTTCATTAAATATGATTGTGAGAGTGTCTTAGAGTTTTTTTTTCTAAATTGTATTAAAATAGCATGGCCTCTCCTGTAAAATTCTTGAAAACGTGAGGATACTTACGTAAAAACAAAAAGCCAAGTCATAGAGTTTATTTATTTGGTGACAACATTGCACACAATGACATAGGAGCAATGTTTGATTGGTGATATCAGTGGGCTGGTTCTCCCATTAGAAATCAAATATTATAGCAATTTGGAAATACACACTCGTTTATTAACCAGTAAACAGTTTACCACGGCATTCTGCCCGTGAGAATCATGATTGAGCTTCAAATGACCAACACGCATAAAGATCATTTTAATGTCTTTATTCTCTGACCGCCAAGATTCCGGGTGTACAGATCTAACAGATAATGTCCACGAATCGCCTCACACGCTCCTAAACCACTGATTACTTTGATTATATCTCACAAAAACGTAACCCGGAACTTCTGTGAACATTAGTGACCAAAAAAGTAATTACGTTACATGATAGCAATTAGCACCCATCTGTTGTTAGTTCGTTACTTTAAGTCTTCATTTTTGAAAATTATATCACAGTTTTAATGTCTTTTATTGTTGGGATTCGATGTTGGAATTTAATCTCTTATAGCTTTGCTTTAAAGACGTGATTCGACTTGCTCGTTTTAATATCTGTGTGTTGTATAGAGGTGTGAAGCTTACGCCTCTTGCAGGCGGCACACGCTTGGACCACCCGCGTTCGGCCACCGGCCGCACGACTTCACATACCTCTGGCACGGACTTTTTGTGCAAAAAACCCTAGATCGATTCACACATAAAAACGAGCACTGTCAATGACCCAATCGTAGAATACAAATTTAAACTTTTTTTGCCTTCCAAAAGTTCATACCATCGTTACGGTCATTAAGAACGATTCGTTACAAGCGATGACTTAGATCTTAAGATTATCTAACGTGAACGGTAATGCAGGCCAACATAAGATTCGAAGATAATGATCGCCAGAAGATTTACATACGTCAACAAGGAAGGTTCTCATGGGCAAGTTTCATTGTGTGGTCCGCAGACGCCAGTTCTGTCGGCGCATGCAGCCCGGCACGCGAGCTATGCGGCTGTACGACCGAACCTCGTCCACTTTCTGCTTAATAAATGACCAGTGCGCAGTATTAGGCGGATCAAATATATCATTTATGTAAATTATGACGAAGACATATTCAGCTAGCTCGCTCGCTGCCTTCGTTGTACACGACTCGCATTCCACACTTTTGTTAAATCCACGAACGAATGCTTGCTCATTACGAAATGTCGAGGCTCGTTGTGACCTAATATATTTTTTACATGAAACAATCAAGTGAAATAAAAGTAGTTTTTAATATAATAAGCTATTATAGTTATCTTTTATATAAATCGATGCCAGGTGTATACTGCTTCTTGATGACTTTCAAGTTATAATGTAGGCTATTATTGTGGCTATGTTTATTCTGTATTCGTTCAATTGCCCCATTGACGTTGCAAAGATGTCTCTATTGTGACGAATTTCCCATTGTTACTGTGACAACTATTTGGTGACTCCTAAGGGTGACTCAATATAAACAAGATGGATCTCTCGCTGTGAAGTATTTATATTGCTATTTAACCTAAGTATTCTTGTACAAAACAATTTAAATTTTTATTTAAATAGTATAATTTATCATTCATTCATTCTTGCTGCTCTTGAGGTTTCAAAATAAAATAATCTACGTAGATGGAAGGTAGATGGATAGATATCTCTGTCAGCTTTACTCTCTAATGCAATCTCTATGGAAATGGGATAATTTAGTAATTATTTTTAAAACATTATTTAAATTTTAAATGAACCCCTACCTATAGGTAATTTATTATAAAAAATAGACTTTAATTGAATTATAAGAACTGAAAGTCATCTACACGTCTACATAATATTCAGAAACGGCATTTTTACGCGACTGAATCTATACATATAATAAATCGGTAGACGGGTCAATTCTGTACATTGAAAATATTGAAAAAATAAATAGCAGGGGGTGTTAATGGATCGATACCAAACCCAAATATGTGATTAAATAAATTTTTGTCTGTCTGTCTGTCTGTCTTTCTGTCTGTCTGTCTGTCTTTATGTGAAGGCATCACGTAAAAACTAACCGTTCGATTTCGATGAAACTTGGTATAATTATACCTTATTATCCTGGGTATAAAATAGGATATTTTTTATCCCGGAAAAATACGTAGAAAAAAAATAAATCTTTATTTTTCTTAATTTTTCCCCGCGGACGGAGTCGCGGGCGGAAGCTAGTAAAAAATAAGTATCTATATTACAATATTATGCAACTCATATTATACAGAGAACTTATCAACACGTTGTTCCATGCCTTTAATTCCCATGTAGCAAAATTAATTTTAAATTATAATATGGATGTTGAAATTAAAATATTCGGGACTTGTATCTTAAATACCCAAGTCTTACCAAAGTATAAATCTTTCCCTTTACAACTGTTTAAAACGCTATCTACCACCCCTTAAAAACATATTTGATGTTCAATCTATGCAAACATATATGTCCATACCCAAACCTTAAGTATCCACAGCCAAATCGGAATAACATTTTGCACTAGCAGTATCCAGTGAAGATCATCAAAATCTCATTCGCCACGTGTTTCCTAGACTGTTTGGATGCTGTCATTCTTTTTTTTAAGAACAACATTAGGAGCCCGCACCCCTGCGGTTTGGTGAAACTTATTTTTTTTCGGTTTGTCAACTGGCACATTAGCCAAGGTGTTTTCCACGACGGTGGTCTAATTTTTTGCGGGTTGTTAATTGGTGACAATAGTGATCATCAACCGTTTGAGTGGAGAGAGATGTTTCCGTAACAGATGCTGTGCGGTCTAGATTGAGATGTCGTTGTTTGTAAACATGGGTTTGTAATAATAAAATTTTTAAACATTTTTCATCACGTAACTACTTACTTTCGTTCTCTTAAAACAGTTTATTTTTTATTTCCTTATTGGTAGTTTTTTATTCTCTATAATTGAGCTATCTTACATTTAAAAAATTCAAACCAAAAGTTCCTGAAATTAATTATTAAATCTATAAAAAACTATGACCCAAACAAAATTATCATCATTATAATATTATTGTGGTATACTGTACACATAATACAGTGACTACGAATACAGTATAGATACATAATATAACTAATGAGCATAATTTGCGACCACAATACACTCGCTATAGATCAAAATACAAAGATAGTACTGAAGTTTTCGTATAAACATCTTAGCGTGATTCACAGCAGACATTCAGCTTTCAATTATTATATTATCAAAACATAAACATCACATTGAGAAATGTACCAATTTAAACCATTAATCAACGGTTCGGTTTATCCAAAAACAGCTCAAAGAGGGCCCATTAATGCGAGGCAAGTGCACGATCGGTTCGTTTTAAGATAAGATGGGCATATGCAGTTTTTCGACATATCTATTTCAGGGCTACTCGACGGCTTTACCGAGGCTTATAATATCGTGCTACTGGTTTCATTACGCTTACTCAAATCTTCAATACGGCGAAGCCTTGTAGCTTTTAACGCTAATTGATTTCAGGTCATTTTGCCGGAGGAATTTGTAATAAAACACAATTATAGAAAAATAACCTTAAATTGTAGAGCATAGCATTGAAGAGCTTTTTTCAGCACTTATATAATTGATATACGTAAATATAGTTATAAAAATCTTACTTAAAACATGATGAATCAAAAAAATTATCTAAATAAATAAAATACAGTGTACAGTTGTACACACTCCAGACGATGTTATGATGACTTAGGTACCCATATTTTAAAACCAAGGTGCAAATAAAAACGTATATTAAAATGGATATTATAAACAATCTTAAGTTAAATATAAATAATAGCTTCATTGTAGACTAATTGCGGGTAGGTACCTACTTTAAAAATAAATGCCTAGATGTTAAAAATAATTATCATTTTATACCTATCATTAAATAATCATAATATCAATTAGTCGTAAATATACATGTCCCATATAATTATGCTTGTACTTACTTATTTCGCAATTATCTTTATGTTCAATTAAATAATTTTTACCTCAAGCAAAAGCTACTAAGAGACAAGAGTAATTTATAATATGACGGCCCGTGTCCCTTTTGTTTTTTGGGGACAGATGCAGTTCACATCTGTTTCACTGAACTTGCTCTATACAGTAGTAGATACGTCTTCTAGGTCCATAATATACCAAATATAGTATAATAACATACTAGTAAGATTTCGGAAGCTGACTCTGTTGACTTTTGCTCATGGACTGTATTGATAGAGCAGTGGTGGCTCAGTGGTGAGACCTCGGACTTCGAATCGATAAGTCCGGGGTTCGAGACCAGGCGAGCGCGCAGGAATTAAATTGATTTTTCAATTTATCTGCGCATGTTGTAACATCACCACTGCTCGAACGGTGGAGGAAAACATCGTGAGGAAACCGACATGTCGAAGAATTAAAAAGTTCGACGACATGTGTCATCCGCCAACACGCACTTGGCCAGCGCGGTGGATTATGGCCTGTACCCTCATAGGAGGCCCGTGTCCCAGCAGTGGGAACGTTTATGGGCTGATGATGATGATCTCAGTTAACAATTCTAAAGCTTTTTGTATAGGTATCTCTATCACTTGTTATTGATGAGTATAGACTCATCGATGATTTTTATAAAGACGAAAGTTTCTAGTGTTAAAAACATAAGATAAATAAATAATGTAAAAAAAAAACACAAAATAAATAATTATTTCGCCAGTAAAAGCTACATTTTTTCTGAGGGAAATAAGGTTGTTTTTATTCGAGGTCAAGAATAATATGGTCGGTGTCAGAGGGTGCAGTAAATATAATTAAAACCAATTATTAATTTTCTATATCCTTCGGTATAAACAGTCAATTCAATAAGTCTTAGGTACTATAGAGTGCTATATAGAGTAAGAACTGCATTATCCATTCCTTTGATTCACTTGCCAAATGAATCAACATTGTGAAACATATAAATCAATTAATCTTCGACCATTCTTACTGATAACAATTTGCTTTAATGTCTAACACATATTCTTATGGATTGGTGAAAGTATATTCAATTGTTTAATTTAGTTTAGTACCTACCTAATTTTTACGTGGATAGGGACAATACTGAGGTATTCGTAATTCTATACGCACCACTTTATGCCTTCTAGAATAAGTTTGTAAATCTTATCTTACTTCTTCAAAAACATCTTTCAATTTAATAATAAAAACAAAACAAAAAAACACCACATATTATTCGGCTCTATGAAATAACGAGTAATTTTAATGTTTAACACAACTTTAAATTTTATCACCAACAATCTTCCCTCGTCCACTTAATCAAAATTAAGTTGTCCACGGCGTGGAAATGGTCATTAAAAATAATGTCATTAAAGGGATAAAGAGTAAAAATTCAACATTACACGAAGCCGCTCGCAATCAAGACTAATTACCGTCCCGTGGCAATGGTGCTGATGAAATACAGTTTTTCCACCGGAGATCCGCGGTCACCTTATAGGCTATTGCGCGTAAACAACACGCCCAGATAATGAGCCTAAAATATTACATGACAACCGCCTTCATACACAAGCCCTAATTGTTTTAAACGTAAGACAAGAGACAATTAAAGTAATTTATACGCTGTAATAATATACCGGATACATGACAATGAATTGTTTTTAATTTATATTTTGTTACAGAAAGTAAAGTAAAAAAAAAAAAAATTATTTATAAGTTTTTTGTGCAGTAAAATTTTCAGGTAAATATTAACGAAAGTACACCCGAAAATGAATATCGGTAAGTCGGTACGCAAATAATACTAATAGGTAAGTGCTCACTGTTACCATCTTGTAGTTTGGCTAATAGCCATTCACGCTTATTGATTGAAGCTGGCAGTCGGGTAATAAAAGCCGTCGGTGCTCGTAAACTCGCACTCGAAGCCATTGCTACTGGCGCCCGCGCACCGATCAAAGCCGGGACCGACAAAGACGCCGAACGCACTCCTCCGGCCCTGTCAACGCAGTCACGGTACATACGTAATGCTTGCCTACGGCCAAACTCATAAACGATGACTGGTTACCGACAATTGAATATTAATAACCGATTTACATAACATTTCCATGATACAAGATAAAAGCCAACGTTACAAATTATCCACGCCAATTAATGTAAAAATAAATTAAAAATCTCATTCCGCGAGCAATTATCTGACATTGAATGGCCTGCGTATTTCGCCAGACGTTGTGAAGATATACAACACTGAATAAGATGAGTTTATATTAAAAACTGTTTCACTTATTTAAATCTGCAGAGTCGCGAGTAATCCTAATCCGACTGGAGCGATCCCAAAAACTGCGGGCGTCTTAAGACGGGAGACGTCGTTTTAATTGGTCGCATTATGCTTGATCCCTTTATTAATAGGTTGATTACTTGCGGGCCTGCGGTAAAGCGGCGGCTTGAGAACGTCGGACGCTCGAGAATAGTGCATCCCTCGCAAGAATCCCGTGCGACAACGTTAAGAAAATCTCTGTAAGTGCCAGCCGCTGCAATTTCCACAAGTCACAATCTAAATCTGCTTAAGAACGCTAAAGAAGCTCTTAAAATTCCGTAAGCAATTACTGCGAATCCAATTGAAACGATTGATTGTTATTTATTCTGTTTATTTCACTCGGTGGAGTACTTCAACGCATGGAAGTTCATAGGTGTGGAGCGAGCTGAAAATATATCAATATTGTCCGGAAATAACTGCGATATCTGCGCTGCGGCTATAAATCTGCGAGGTGTCGGCTGCTATCGGCCGCTCATTCTTCGGCTGATGGTTTGCATCATTTGCCATACACAAGAAGTATTTGAAGTGAATTTTTAAAAAGAGATACGAAGAAAATGATTTCATTTCCTAATAATAATTAGTCAATGTTTAATAAGAGAGACCAAAAAATAACGTACAGGACTCAGGTAGATACAATAAGTATCTAAGGGCTTATGTCTAAACATTTCTTATAGTTATTAAATCAATTAGTTATATATTTTAACGTGATAAGCAATAAGAAATGATTTACAGCGCTATTTACGAATATATTTGTTCAAGCCATCGATTCTGGTAGACGGCACCGGCACGTGCTGTTTGAGTCAGCGAGGCAAGTGCTGCCCACAATTAAGATAACGCCAATGAAGACACACGCTGAAGTGTTTTCTAATTATGTTTGCCATCAATCACGGCTCGGCCAGTCTCGGCCAGATCACCGCCAATCAAGTAATTGCATCGCGTGCATCGACTTTTCGGCCCTCGATAATAATACCATTTTATTGCCCGTAATGAATTCTCTAGGGCCACGGCTAATGCTCCGCGTTTGGTAACCTCTGCTTTTAATTTCGATTAGCATATTTAGGGACGGAAAGTATCGTCCGTAATCAATTAAACCGATTTGTTTATTGATATTGCACGATAATGGAAAGCTGATATCGTTGAGTGCAAGTTGATTGCTCGCGAGGGCACGCAACGTCGGGTCAATTTGGACATGGTATCAAGGATCGGTATGAGTCAGCGCCTAATCCAGCGGCATTTCTTGTCAGCTAGTTCCCTTGATGTGGCATAACGAAACAGATTTCAATTTGTTGTACGGTATGCGCGCCAGTGACCCATAAAAAATAGGTGATGTTAATCGGACAGGTGAACCGTTGGAGCTGACGGGCTGACGCGGGCTAGGCTCACACGTCGCACACGATTTCAAAGGGATTGCAATCCCAACGTGATCGATTGTTTACCAAAAATTCATTGATGTAAAACTCTAAAAAATATTAGCGTCTGATCTGCGACTTGAGAGGTTTCCTGATTGATATCGTATCGTTGATATGACGATAAAAAATATATTTTTTCAATTATGTAAACAACTACGTTAAACTATTACAAAATAATAATAGTATCAGAGAAAATAACTATTCTGATATCAATACCAAACTTGTAATAGAAATCATTGTTATTATTTGAATTATCAATTTTCTACCAATCTCCACCAACGGGCAATGATTCCACAATCGAGATTTGAATTCGTAAGAGATCTATCAGCGTGAGATGTTCGTAAATCATGATCAGCCGATGATCGGACGTGATGCGACGTCAGATTACAATGCTCCTAGCTTTCTGTTTGTAATTTGTGAGCCGCCGAGATGCCTGGATGACTTGCGCGCGTGTACCAGTGGCCCAATCAACTCAACTTTTAACAACTCCCATCCGCACGACCAATGTTCTGAATCGATCGGAAATATTGAGCAGACGATGTCCATTGCTGGTTATTCAACAACCATATCACTAACATGTATGGCTAATCGCCAATGGAATCTTAAAGATTTTTTATGAACGCAAAATAAACTTTAAGTTAGCTTCGTATTGACCGACACGCCAGATACAAATATTGTTAGAATTCGTTTAGACCACTTATCAGTTAGTTATTTATCAATTATTTATCATTGTTTCATATTATTGATGGTCTTTAGTAATGTGCTCTATCATTTAGGTACGAGGCTTGAAACATCTTGTACCACATATAATATATTTTATACATAGTAGAACAGTAGTAATAACTACTGTTAATCTCAATCTTTGATAAATCTGGATGAAAATAAGAATACCTGAAAAAACAATAACAAGACGAATATTTCTAAAACAAAAGCTTACTTTTGCGTTCGATATTTTTTTGTAAATCTAAACAATCGAATCGAATCAATCTTTACTCATTAGACGCGCAATAACAATAAATAACAAAAAAAATACTCCCATGCACTCGTAACATGTATCATGCTGGAATAAAAAGTTTATTCAAAGAGCTATATAAGCGGATAAGTGAAGGTAATCCGTCACTGAACGACAAGCGGCTTTTTGTCACAATTACAATGGACTCTAACAATTGCCGCTCGTACGGGACCACCTCTATGAGATGTGCTACTTTTTAGTTTATACATATAAACATATTATCATCCAACTACAGCTATATTACTAACCAATAACTAATCCAAAAAAGAGCGTGTGTGCCGAGCACACGTGTCAGAAGTGAAACTGCTGTAAGATTCAAATTTCAATTCAATTGCTGTTTTCGTGACTGTATTGCAATGACGCGACCTTGAAATTTTGCTAACGCGTCTAAAGAAGTTTCACTTAAACTTACAATTCCTTGATAAATGGTAATTCTAATTTCTAAAGCTTTTTCTGATAGATTGATTGATAGCAAGTACCTAGGACTTGCGTGTTATGTTGCAAAAACAACAACATGAGAGGCGGCAAATGTTGCGTATACATTTAATTCTAGGCACGAAATTCTGGAGTATATTACTTTGAACAAAAAATATAAACTTACACACCTTGCCATGTTATCTATTGGTTCATTTTATGGAATGTCCATCAATGTCGACTACCATCAAAACAGTTTTATATAAAATGATGAATTGCCAAGAAAAGGCGTAACAACTGCTCTCACTGGGACAGAATTTTTAATTCGTGACTCAGATGCATAACAATGATAAAGTCTATAAAATATATAGCCTATTTAAATCCAATAAATAAACCACTTTTGTGATTGCTTGAACGTGATCTTTTCATACCTTATAGGTAGGTATGAAAAGATGTTTGTTTGGTGTGAATTAGTTGTCGAATTAATTATAGAATATTAACAGTGTTTAAACTTTAAATCATACAAATGCATTTATATTCAAATTTAATTGCGAAATTAATCTCTTATGGAGTAAAAAAAAATGTCTGCAGCCGTAAAATATCGTAATATGCGTGAATATCTCATATATCGATAGCCATTGCCCCAAAAAGACAGATCGAAACCACAAATACGTGTCCAAATATTATTTCCATAAAAACACCGTTTACAAAGCATTGTAATTCTTTATTTATATGAGTTTATTGTGTTACGCTTAACATGAATAAGGGAACACCGCATTTATTCCGTTCCGCTAAATGTTTATTGAAAGTAACTGTCAGTCAAACGTCAAAATATCGTCAATGTATGAAATTCTCGCCTAATTTCACATACAATAAACGTATTTTGGTCAAAAGGACTGCTTTTGTTGTTATTTCACAAGGATTTACCCCAAAACGTTGCATATAATGTGAAACTTGTATTCTTAATCGGATTTGTTATACATACAAAGTTACAAGCATGTATGTAGAAAAATATAGAGTAATTGTCAGTATCTTCTTATCTATTTTGATTAATGGTATTATTATTCAATTTAAATTGTTTAATAATAGTCTACTTCATTGTATTAGTTACCACTATTTGGTAAGTATTAAATATTTGCAGAATATTTCACACCGAAAAAAAATACGTTCTTCATCCATGACTTTATCAAAAATACACTTAAATAAATTTTCATTTTAAACCGACTCTATCAATATTTTATCATGGCGTCTCTGAATGAAGTAGTTACCATAAAGAAAATTATGAACCCACAACACAAATTGCTTGATATCAAAGACAAACTCTACAAAAAAGGAACCAGCTTCAACTACGGTATCGCCTTACCAAAAATTACGGTTAATATTAGATCACCACTGTCTAAATAGAATTGAATAGCCACGTTCCTATGTTATTAGGACCTGCCGCATGCACGCACGGGATATTGCTGGCGGCATACGGCAAATTATAGACGAATCTTGAAGAGGTATTATTTTTTCAACGCGCCCGGGTGAGAAATGCGTGATTGGGGGCCGGCTCGAGATTACAGAGCAGAGACACGCCACCGGCCGCGCTCTCACCCACTTATAACCATTATTTAGCCCGTAATAAAGAGCTAGTAAAATAATTACTCCCACCCAAGGAAATACGTCAGTGAAGACGTTCAACTTTCGCAACATTATTCGTATGGAGCATAGCAACCGTAATTTGGACCCAAATTGAGATTAATGCCAATTTTCACACTTCGAATAAAACGTTAACCGATATAGAATTTTATGCAAATTCTAATGTTCCTCATGAATTTAATGAGAAGGTAATTTGATAAGATTATAGGACGGTGAGCCGATCGCACATTTGAAATTGCCGCCTCCAATCGGTCTGAGATACGCAGACTGCTATAGTTACGAGCAGCGGCATTTTATTCAAAGGCATAGCCTACATTTTTTTCACATTTTTCTTTCCCACTACTTCAAAATTCTCAGATGTCTTAATGAAGATTTTATGATAATTTTTATTTAACGTTATTTCTCACTTTTCAATAAACTAGATATAAGCTTTAAAATTTAAATGTACCTAGTTTCCTAATTTGCCAGTTGTATTATTGAGTATAGTATATTTGAAGTGAAACTTCTTTATCGGGGTTGGAAAAAAATTTAGTGTAACATTTTTTCGTTACACGCCATCTTTTTCTTATCCCTACCACGCGTGATTCGAAGTATTTCTGTAAAGTTGCATATACAGTAAATTATTTTTTGAAAAATAAATTCATAAAGAAGTTTCACTTCTTACGTGTGTATACTAGTACCCGCACACATATTTTTTTTTCTTTTAAAAACTACATTTTAACCCATACATAAATCGATATACCTACTTGTTATCAAACTACAATCTCATTTTATCCTGACCACAATCAATTTACAATCATTAGGCATTATCGATTACAAATTGGTTCGAAATTTCGTACAAAATATCACTTAGAAATTAATATGATGTTAATACGTGTTTGTAACATATCGCGGTGCGGCTCGGATGATTACAGGGCGGGCGGTAATAGGCCTTTGCGTCCCACCCTATACTCAGCTTAATGCTCTCGCAATTTCACTCAAAATAATGAACACAATAAAAAAGACGTTTTCGGCGGATCCTTAAATAAGAATTGGCGACGTGAGCAGCGACTGTGTAAGCCGTTGTGAGCATATTGATGCCGTACGTTATTTCTCTCAGCTGTACAAACTTCTCTTTGTACTAATTGTATAAGTTGATGACGCTGATGTCTCTAATATTATAACAAAATATTATGACAATATTATTATGCTTTAATCGGACAATCGAGCAGAGAAATAGACAGAGACATTATATGCACGCTACCATATATAGGAACATGGAACTATTTATAAATACTTTATAGCACTTAAATATAACAAAACAAGAAATACAAACACTTAAATGTAACTTACACTTAAATGTAACTTACACTAAGTACAATTGGCGGTCTTATCGCTTAGAGCGATTTCCTCCAGACAACCTTTGGTACAATAGAGAAATAAAGACATAAATGGGTATGATAGAGCATGGAACTTAAATTTCTTATACAAAAATTGTTTAAGAACGTATCTACTAATTTAAAACATGCGGTTATGAAGAACGCTCGTGACATATACAGATTCAAAATAACTTTCAAACCTTACACCTTCAAAACCATTAGAAAACTACTCAATACAAAAAGCTCACCACTGTTTGTTTGCTGTTACAAACGTACGAGTAAGAGCAGAAAACGTGGCTTATCAGTTATCACAAGTTCATTTATGTGCAGGCGTATCTTGGATAGGAGCACGTAGCGGGCAGTGCGGTTAGACGTCCCCCGGGCCATCTGATACCGCTGGAATATGATGACAGTTCGCAGCCTCCCAACTTTACATGCCGCTATACATGTAGCGAGTATGCAGCTATTGTGAACCTTTGTTTAGTGTTAAGAGAGTTTGCTGTATTGTCTTGCTGAAAAATTAAGTAGCTGTTTATAATATTAGGCGCATACTTAAAGTCAAACTCTATATTTCTCCTTTTCTTCATGCCGAAACGCCAGATAGATCTATCTGTGTATGAAAATAATTCCGTTGCAATCAGAGCAAAAACTTTAAAGATCAGATAGATTAATTTTCTCACAATATTATTATTGTGATTGTACGGATACATTTTAGATCAGAAAAAAGTACAAATAAAAACACAAGCCCGCTAGCGAAGCGAAACCAAAACAGATGGATTTAGCAAGAGGGGGCCACCCCACGGTGAAGCGAGATAGCTGTGCCCATCGTCCACTGATACCGACTAATACGACGACAATTCGCAGCCTCCCGCTTTGCTGCAAATAAAGAAAACACAACCCTTGCACGCGCTTAGATTTTTAATCCTTATACTGTTTTTGCTTCGTCTCTATCGTATTAAAATCATACAAATCATTCTATGAGTTTAATATCATGTGAAATTTCAATTGATAAGTAAGGTAATTTTGTTAATGGTATTAATATTATAAGCTCATTAAAAAGACAGCTGTATTTTATAAAGCAAAATATTAAAAAGGTTATTACTTATCGTCATAATTAGACGAAGTATCTGTTAACGTTACGAACTTCTAAATCGTCCCAAAGTAGAGTGACATTAGGCGACAACATCAAACAATAATTTCGGAAAAAGCAATTATCATTATCCAGATAAAGGGTCGAGGCGATCACATTAACATCATAAAAGGGGAGAAGTTCGTCTACTTGCCCCCGGGACTCCCGTCGGCGACGAGACAGTTACATATTACGCAATAAAGAGCTGTTCTCGGGAAAGGAAGTGTGAAAATGAACAACATCAAGGGGTTATCTTGAATTACTCACTAAAAACTTATTGTCGAAGCGTCGGGGCGGGGGTGTGGGGAGGGGGTCGGATTTGCCGCGAACAGATAAGGGCACGCTATTGGGATCGCGTCGTTCTCATCCAATTACACGGTCGAGCGATCGCGGCGGAGCAGAGATAAAAAGCGAAGTTGCCTCGACACTGTCTCCGCGGGATTGTCGCTCGCCTAACGTTTTCACCTACGACCTAATTTACCATCCTTGCTAACGTACACAATAAATATAGCGTCAACTATATTGGATCTGTCCAAGATAACTTACGTACTCACGCGACGTTCTTTTTTGTATCTTTATATAAACAAATAGACAGCTGAAAATGTATGTTGTTTAATTGAAACCTATTGTCAGGTTCACAATTACTTGAATACTAAATCACATACAAACCACCGTCGATGCTATAAACTTTACTTGAATCATATCGTTTATATTAGCCATAATTTTATAGCAGGAAATGCTTAGACAATCAGTTACGAGAATTCGTAGGAAGCAATCTAAGTCAATGTGTTTAGGGAATTGCCGACCACGCAAGCGAGACCGCCTTGATTCAATTAGACTGATCACCACGGGAACCTCACGCATCTAACGCTTAAATCACTGCATGAAGATGCAACGTACGAGTTTGATTGATTTATTACGCATTTTATAAATTAACGGAAATTAAAGAATATTAGGAAAAAGCTAAAGAGGAATGCGAACAACAACATTTATAATCGCGAAACGCGAAGGGAAATAAGGAACATTGCGAAAAATTGTAATCTCACTATGAATCCAAGCTTGTGGTTTCTATAATTTGGTTCTTAGGCGCAATAGGTCCGTAACCTAATAAATAACAGTGACGTTTTGTTTTCGGTACTAAGCTCCACCCTCTGTCACAACAGAACCCAATCCGACAGCGTGACCGCCGCCGTATGTAAATAGTTTACCAAAAGTCGCCGCTCGTCCATCACTTGTTGTCACATAAATTATGCCGCGGCGAATCCGCGGTCGAATCATT
The DNA here is from genome assembly GCF_905220415.1 of Colias croceus. Classification (NCBI taxonomy): domain Eukaryota; kingdom Metazoa; phylum Arthropoda; class Insecta; order Lepidoptera; family Pieridae; genus Colias; species Colias croceus. The sequence continues at coordinate 8,429,072 of NC_059539.1, read as the reverse complement.
GTTTGACTTTTATCTTATTACGTATATCTCCCGATTTTGTTCGCGTCATATTTCTTCTGACTTATCGGCTTTTATCTATCGTTTTGTGGCAAGTCGCGCTATCGATCACCCGATCCCCGGCGGGCCGACAAATGTCTCTGTATGTTTTGAGTGGATTAGGCAAACTGTCGGTCGGTCGCGGGTGACTAATGCGCGCCGCGGCTTATTTGGAGCGCGTGCCGCGTATCGCCTCATTGTCCACTATCGGATGATGCGTTCGCGCCGGCCGGCCAACGGGCGCCTGCCGCGTTCGCTCCATCCACACCGATCACTCCCCGATGACTAATGACGCCTGCTCTGAAATGTCTAAGAAATATTCCCACTGATAGCTGCAATAACTTAAGTCACGCTCGTGACTTTCAAGAAATGACGTTTGATTTAGTATGTAAATAGCGAAAGCAATTTTACATCGCATTTTATATTTTCATTTATTGCATTCGCATAGGTCGAATGGCATGGTCTTAAACATATTGATGTATTGTTGACGTCGCCCAAGCTACAAGCACTGTATAAATATTCGATAAATTTGATATTAAATAGAATTAAACGGTAGTCGAGTGCGCGCTATCTCGACATCTCGGACACCGTTATTCAAACATCCGATACTTTACGTGGATAACGAAATCCGAGTTAAATTAATGAAAACATCGATAGAGACTCGGACCATCAGGCCTTTGCCTTCTTATGAATGAAATACCAACCTGTACGGTTTCGAATCCTTTTTTATGATGGCCATAAATTAACCGACCAATTTCCAGCGAGTGTCACAGAGCGGATAAAGGAATCATTTTTATAATATCCTCAGCGCTTAACAAGGTTACAAATAATGCCCACGCATATTCACGCGGCTATAAGTCGGGTTCGAGAGTGCAGGCCACTGACTGCTAAACTGTTAATATAAATAATGAACTGTGTTATGGGTTGACGTGGTAGGTACGTCTGTTGACTAACAAGCTGTTTATGCAAGACTCATAACTTTGTGCGCCATAATGTGCACGATTTAATGTTGAACAGAAGCGATTTTATTTCATTCAACCATTGTGCCAATAACACTCAATCAAATGTGAATAAAAACAAGATTTAATTTGCATGCATCATAATTTCTTTATCAGACAAAATCCATTATGCAAAATATAAGAATGGCATTAGCCAAAAACTGCAAAATAATTCAAACCGCACTAGATTCCTCTAGCACTCTCCTTTTATGGGTCTATAATTTATGTAACGAAACACGAAACAGACTTTCATTAATAGATTATTTTACAGCTTAAATGTCTAAGTACACCCCAATATCTGAACGTGCAACATCAATCCAAAAGTGCACAAAAACTGCGCACAAACTAGAATTTGAAATGTAATACGTAACATAATACGCAGGCATCAGAAAAGTCTAGATTTACTGCAAGCGTCCGACCCACGCAGCGCCACATAACACGGGGGGCAAAACTGACTCTAATTTATTATCCACCTCAGTCACTTCGCTGACTTATGACAACTGTAGATTGTACCTTTGTGGACCTTTGTATCTGCTACCGGGTGATACGCGATGTTAATTGAATAAATCATTTGATTGTTTGGTTCATTCAGTTTTGATGTGACTATACATCTACTTATGAGGTGTTTACTTTAATAGAAACAGATGGTTTTGTCATGTTGGAATATACAAGATAAGTAGTATCTTCAACGCTACTAAAAATTGTCTTCAATCAGGATTCAGGATTAGTTAGCGAAGGAGCTTTCCCAGTAGATAAATTGAAAAAACCAATACTTACTTAACAAAAAGCTTTTGTTTTAAACTTCTCAGTAGAATCATTGCTATCAAAACGATCGATCGATCGATCACGAAAAATCGTTCCTGTTGTAAAGATTGTACAATTAGTAGGAGCAATGTCAGAGTAGTGTAGTGTACCAAGTTTAACAGCTTTGAGCACTAAAGTTCAATTTCCATCAGTATAGAAACTAGTTTAACAAACTGGTTTTTTGTCAAGCATCTTGCCCATTGACGGTAAACAAACCGTTTGTACTATAAAGTGTCTCTTTGAAAGATTAAGTGCTAAGTTACGAGGGGCAGCGCGCCCAGCATGCCCGCCTCCATTCACTGGCCAGCGGATAATATTACCTTACCGCCGAAAATATCAACTCGACAGACAGCGATGCTATCTCGACAGAATGTTATAAAATTGAATATTTCCATAATTTAAGCACCTTCCAGGGTGTACCCGCAGTTTGACTCTTCCGGCGCTACATCTCCCATCCGTCCACAAACATTTTACGATGCACTTTATGTGAATAGAGATGTTATTTAATATCGCTGTTAACGTCTCTACAGCGTTTGAGGGTATTTGTACTTTTTGGGTTCGATTCCTCGTTGTCGTTCAATTTTATGACATCCTATAAATATTTCATAATATAAATTACCTATATGATGCATAATGTATTTTATGAATTCATGTTATTTTTTATAAAATATTTCGTCAACTCAGGCTTAGAATACAACTGAAGTAAAAAATAGTTTCGTAACTGTTAGAGGTCTCATAAAAGAAGCAATAAAATTTTAAGAAAATACACAGTACCTACGTCTAGCAATTTTCTTGCTTGTTTTATTGTATTGACCTATTAGTGATGACTTTGATACTGAAATAAATTTACCAAAAATAAAGCACAGTAATTAACCTGTGCTAATGAGTATTATTTGAAGAATACATGAGTAGGTGTTATGAATAAAAAAACTTTTTATATCAGAATAAAATTTGGCATCCATTACAATTTACAATTGATACTATCAACCTACGCAGAAGTAGATTTAAACTGAATTGAAAAGTTAAACATTAACAGTAAAAAACACGTTAGTAGCAGAGCAGGTTATCAATCGAATAACCATTTCTTTTTAGTATTCCATGACACATTTAACACAATTGGTCTATTCCTATATCTTATTTGGAAGTGAAGAAAAATAAATTATTTTATTTATATAAGAATTGAGAGCCACATAAGAGCTCTACATTTCTTATTTATACATAGAACGCATGTGAATTCTGTTCATTTTATACCAATAGGATAGGTATATTGTCTTTTAAAATACATATTAGTTAACATTTGAAGTTAAAATATCATCATGATCACCAGCCATTAACGACACCTATTTATTATATATATTTAAAGGTTTAATCTAGTAATATAATATAAATGTATATGTTACAGTCAAAACCCTGAACCAGTCAATAACGTTATTGACCGGTAAAATCAGTTAATAAGGATATTGACTAAGGGCGTCGGTTAATATCCTTATTAACTGATTTTATCTGATTAAACCAGTTAATAACGTTATTGACTAAGGGCATCGGTCAATATCCTTATTAACTGATTTTAAGTCGAGACATCTAGTCAATATAGGTTTTAACCGACGTGCCCACTGCCCAGTCAAAACTCATAAAAAGTTAAGGATGTTAGTGAAATTATACTAGAAAATCCTTTAAAAAGTTTCAAGTGCAATATTTTAGAGTTTTATGTTTTATTAATTAATTCGGGGTATTGTTTGTAAACTGCAACCGCGCGAGAATACGTGCCCCAAAATATTTTTGAAGATGGCAATTGTGTTTTAATAACAACTAGGTTTCCGCCCGCAGCTTCGCCCGCGCAGTCAAAGAAAAACCGCATAGTTCCCGTTCCCGTGGGATTTCCGGGATTGCGTTAGTTTCTGATTTGATGGAGTGACCTGCAGGTGTACTTCGAAGACTGCTACTTTATCTAATAGACGAGTAGAGCTAGGAATGCCGAGTTTGGGCTCGTTTTGTTAGTTATGTCGAGACCTTACCTCCGGACTTGATGGAGTGACCTGCACGTGTACTTCGAAGACTGCTACTGGAAGTATTATACGAGTAGAGCTAGGTGTGCCGAGTTTGGGCTCGTTTTGTTACTTATGTCGAGACCTTACCTCCGGACTTAATGGAATGACCTGCAGGTGTACTTCGAAGACTGCTACTGGAACTAATAGACGAGTAGAGCAAGGTGTGCCGATTTTGGCCTCATTTTGTTAGTAACGTTGAGACCTTACCTCCGGACTTGATTGAGTGACCTGCAGGTGTACTTCGAAGACTGCTACTGGAACTAATAAACGAGTAGAGCTAGGTGTGCCGAGTTTGGGCTCGTTTTGTTAGTTACGTTGAGACCTTACCTCCGGACTTGATGGAGTGACCTGCAGGTGTACTTCGAAGACTGCTACTGGAACTAATAGATGAGTAGAGCTAGGTGTGCCGAGTTTGGGCTCTTAATAATTAATCTTAATTTTTGAGTTTTATCCATAGACGTTGTTCTGTAGAACCGCGAACACACGTTGCGTATCATATAGGCCTAGCCGTAGGTATTTGGGTTCAATAAATATTTATAAGATGTCACAGTCAGAATTATTTAAAATGGGGAAATAAACCATCCACGGACGGAGTCGCGGGCGGAAGCTAGTATAGTAATAAAATCACGAGAATAATTTGTAATCACACTACAGGTGGTAGTTTGTTAAAATCCGTAAGTACCTAGTTATACGCCTACATCCACATACTATAAATGGACGCAAAGCTATCCAAGTGTTAAACATTGACAAAATTCAATTTAAACTTTATTAGATTGCTCAGAATGGCTTCATTCAACATAAATAACTACTTATTCCCAAAAACGATTATTCACCAATTCATTGCCAGAATTTAAATAACCTCATAATCAGATTTGGATGGTTTCATTGCTTTATCGAAGGCAAATTAACTTACAAAAATTAAAACAAGTGATTAAATTCTACTCGTATCGAGTAAATTTATTGATTTAATTTTGTTTGAAGCCGAAACAATTGTATTGATATCAATTAGTTCCTTTATTTCTCTATTTACAGACTAAAATAATAAGAACAAGTAAAATGAAGTAACTTACTTCAGAATGCATATTAATGTATGATAATATTTAGATATCTATTCCATAAATCGAATCGAATGTAATAGATAGACATTATCGAATAGGTACATATCATCATCGTTTACTCAACGTCACCCGCACCGCTGACTCGCACATTTGTAGCCTAGATTTTTCTTGTGAAAAACTATTATCGCCGAGTGTATGTCGTATCGAATATCAATTATTGGTCGGTGGTGCGCGCGAAGCTGCAAAAGTGTTAAAGTGCAGTCAAGCGGTGGGCGTTACGTAAATCACGCGCCCATCCCTGCATCGACAGCGCTGAAATTCACTATCATTGAGTCCGTTTTCATTTTATAATTTTGCGTAATTATACTCGTGTAAAGGATGGGTAGATTATTATAGATACGTTATGGAATGGGAGGTTGTACAAAATTTTGTAAATGAAATGTGCTGATTAGACTAGACTTTCTTTAATATAAAAGTGATCAAGGTATGAGGAAGAAATACTGAGATATCTCTAAATCAAAATAGATGTAAAGATCACAATTTCTTCAATCCACATACGACCCATTCTCAGGCTATGGAACTACATTTACCTATCAAAAATTAAATAAATTTTACTTTAATTGTAAATTTTTAGACAATTAGTATCATGAAAAATCTCTTTAGAAGGTAAATACAGTCCCAACACAAAGAGGTTTTTTATTACCTAAGCGTAAGCAATAAGTTGTGTTAAAATAACGTATTCAATTATTCACGCCGAGTTGGTCTAACGAACAAATTGTTTACCGTAAGATATTTATAGTATTTGAATCTAAACCAATAAAGTGTCGATCTAGAATAAGTTAACTGGCTCGCGAGTCGCGATATATGCGCTATAGGCAGGCGTCAGGCGGCACTATACAGGGTGGCATGTGAAAATTATAGCCGTACGGATTTTTCGAAAGCATTAATGCAAATTTATCGAGCCGCGCAGCGCTAATTGCGAACGACGCGCGCCCGCTGATTGTTTTCTCCTTCAATTTATGGCAACACCTATTGCAGATTTAAAGCTTTAATTGTAAACCGTTCGCGTGTTTTATTGGATAGTCGGTCCCGTATTTATTCGAGTGGTCGCACTCAATGCGGTTTCATTTATTGATTTTCCAACGACCCTGTTTGTACTGACTCGCAGTTTTTAAGTTTCACCTGTCGGTATCGAAGTGGACTCGACGCGTGACATGATCTATTGCTAGTTCGCTGGCTCGCCGGAAAATAATGCGAGTGGACACTGGAAATGAAAAATTTTCTTTCGCGAATCTAAATTTTTGTTTGCTTAGCCGAAGCTTTGTCACTTGTATAGGTAAATCATTTTGTTTTGTGTAAAACATTAAGCCGAACACAACAAGGTAGGTATCACATACGTCTTTATTAAACGAATCTTTCATTCCTGAAGAATTTATACCTCCCGCCAGCGCAAACAAACTGAAAAACTGCTATTAGGGGTCAAAATGAGCTCTCAGCGCAGAAGTGTTAATAAATTAAGTGACGTCACATCCCGTAACAAAGTTGAGAGATAGCCCGGGGCGCGGCGGCGTTTTTCGCCAAAGTTTTCCACCGGCGCACGAACTTCGGCCATTATTATTTTACGCGGGCAACAAGCGGTGCGATAATATCCACTTCAGCTTGGACCTGCTGGAGATCGCTTTAATGGCGAACGTGTCTTCTTACAACTCGCTTAATAGGTGTAATAACTTAAACAAAAACTCAGTTATCGAATAAAGTTTGCCTATCTTTATCGTTAGGGATAGCAGAGCCTTCGGTATAGGTGTGTTGTTGTTTGTTTATGTTAAATTTTTGGTATATATTCTTTATCTTTATTAGTGTCCAGCGATAAAAAGTTTACAAGACATAATGCTGCAGTTGCGTTGATATTAAATTATTGCTTTTAAAAGTTAATCCAAAATAAGTAATTTACTATCACAATAAAATAAATACTACTATACAATACGTGAAAAGCTTAACTTTATCAACGATTCAATACCAACTCACCATTATAGTCCCTGAAATCTAAAATAACACGGGTAGAATCACGGGCAACAAATAGTGCATTATATCCCAAGTTAGTCCACAGTAAATGTCACGATGCGACGGGTGGCGTGTTTGCGTAATTCGGGATAAGGTTTAGTTAGGGCTAAGCTGGGTAAGGGTCGATCGCACTTCGTCCTTTAAATCAATCCCAACTCCTGTGACACTGCAAAAATACGCAATCTTATCCAGTCCATTATATGGAGGACGGTTTGCTTGTATAAGAATATCTTTTAGTGTATTTTTATCTACCTACTATGAAACTATTACGAATATTGTTTTCATGACATAAAATTAAAGAATTTAGTTTTTATCATTATGATAGAGCACGCAACTTACAAGCATATTTTCGATGTATTCTTTGGTTTATTCATCCGAATAATACAAAGAAAACTTTCATCGTTCAACTTCAAAAAAAAATTATGGTTTCCTCAACATTTTCAAAATTTTCTCGCATAATCAAAAGGAACATAAAAATAATACCTTCGTAATTATTAAAAAAAAAACAGTAAAAAAATGTTATGTTCGTGCCTATCTTATACCTACAGGTAATAAAGTTATACTTATTTATGCAAAAAATATAACTTCGCTACCTATCCGGCTTAAAAAAACTGTTCTCATTAATTGTGCTACGATGCGCTACGATAAAACTTTCAAACCGAGACAGCTTTTCCCTTTGATATTGTTAAATTTCATAAACAAGCGTGTGTAACAGAAGCATTGTCTGGTAAATTATACCTAACTGAAATAGCTCCATATCTTTTATGAATTATAAGATATGGGAAATTACATGTTGTCATAATGCACAACGGTGAAACGCTGATGGCAGTCGTGACAGTATTATATGGACTTTTGTTCCACTTATTGCGGATAATGATCTTTGTGGATACAATATATACGGCTATCGTTATTTATTCTACGTGTTTTATATAACACACTAATCATTATAATGACCTACCATTCTTTATGGTACCTACTATTTCTCGTATTGAAGTGTCGTTTTTATTACGTGAAAATAAACGTAGAGCTACAAGTTTTGGTTGTTATAATCGGCTGTAAGTATCACATATTTAAGCACCTAAATGTTTCATTCAAATTGAGTAACAACAAAGTAGAACAGTAATTTAGTGGTAGCTGAAATCGATACTATTATACCTAAATTAATCGCACATTCATTGATATGGGGATAATTTGAGTGCGCATATCCGGCGGCCGCGGCCCGCGAGCCTTCATTACCGACCCGACGATTCAATTCGACACATCTTCAGGGTTTCACCTCGCCCAATAATTACTGCGCCATTAAGCCGCGTGCACAACAAAACGAAATAACCTCGCAATTAGACAGTGGCTGTCATTAGATTGTAATAGAGTTTCGTACAACAATTTGTGAGTAAAATCGTCAAGCGTGTCACATTACCGGCGTCCATTAGGCCGTTTACACAACACGGAATTGGAACGCGCAGTCCACAGATTATCGTGATAGACAAACAGACCGCTTTGTCTCTATAATAACACCTTATACAGGCTGGTTAATTCGAGCCACTCGCTTTTATTGTTTACACTGACGCCACTGCACTTATCTATGAAATATGTATTACATGTGAGTCATGCTTGGCTGAAATGAAAATACAGTGTGATAGTCCTGCAATTTATAGTTGTTCAATGTAGGACTAACAAATTCAAACATATTAAGATTAATAAATTAAATAAATAAAGCGAGTATTCATTAACTAAACTAACGCTGTCATTAAATTAAACCAATTGAATGAAACGACGAACAAGACTTCAACGCTTACCGTCGCCTACAACTTGAAGACATCACGCTGTATATAACATATTATAAGTATAATCATATGTCGAATATTCATCGAATATCCGGCCGATTTCGGCAGCTCGATAATATCCACACGTCGGACATTAGGATTGAGCGATAAGATGTTATCAGAACAACGTTAAATAACACGTTTCCTGCAATCATCGTGCTCATTTTAATAATATGATTACGATATTCGTTGCCGGCTTTCGGACCTGTAATTATGTTACAGCTATTGGTTATTAAAAATGTCACATTTGCGGAGTGATCAGAGCTAAAGGAATATTTTATACGTAACGTTTTATAATCTTCTTCTCCTTCTCTTTGTTAAGAGTGGGTATAAAGCAAAAGAGAAGAAACAGAAGATTGGTGATTTTGCCTTATATCCCCTCTTAATGGCTCCACCTAGAAGAGGGACTTTGCCTATGTCCAGCGCAAGAAAGGGTTTTTACTCTTTATTCTTAACTTTAGATAAGTACCTAAAATATCCCTGAATAATTTTCTTTTTTGTTAACCGAAAAAAACATAAGGTTTAAAAATATAAGAAATTAAAAACTACTTCCGACTCACATCTAATGTAGGATACAACTTCCCGCATTAGCACGGTAGATAAATCATACAAAATTAAATTCACCTTTTTATTACGTTGGTGGTGATTTATATTATGGTAGTTAATAATTATTATCAACAAATATCCTAAAAAAATAATAGAATTTTTTAATACTTGTCTATATTTAAAAATATGTATTAAAGATTTAGGTATATAACGTACCTAAATGATTAATGTAAGTTGGTAGGTACCTATTTGTAAAGTATTGTTATTCCTGTTTCTTTAAATATGCTGATTAATAAATAGTAATTTAATATTTAATAATAATAATTATTTTTTTTTCCAGTTTGCCTTGTTTTTGCTCACCCACTTTTGTTTTGTGTATTTCCTTTATATGAAGGGTTGCCTGGTAGAGATCGCTACCTAGCGATAAGGCCGCCTTTTGCTTATTTTATATTATGTGTTGTGTGCTTTTCCACTTGTATTTATCTATTTATAAGCAATTATTCATTCATTCATTCATTCAATATTTACATTAATAAATAAATGACATACCTTTATAGAAGATATCCAAGATAACAGAGATCGAACAGAACACACGGTGCCAACCTTAATGTGCTGTAATAAACACTTAATATCGTCACATTAAGAAGGTGAAGCCAGTAATATGCGCCGGCAGACGTACGTACTAATGACGGTTTCAGTTCATTGTTTTAAATCGACACCGCCCTCTAATTTAGTGCATCGCCTGTAATTAAGGTCTGTCCGGCCGCAAAAAATCAAACTCACCCCTTCGATACATCATCATCTGTCTTATAAGTTATAACTACCAACATGGATCTTCCATATTTTTTAACCAGGATTTGTTATGTTTTATATCGAATTTCGCTCATAAAATATAATTAGCAATCAACGTAAACAAGAGAATAAAGTGGAAATATGTTTCTAAGTATCGTAAAGAAAAACCCCATCTTGCCGGCTTTGATTGCGTAAACGGTTAAAACAAAAAAGTTCGTAACGGCCGTCCAATTAGTTTAAAGAATCCGCACAGAAGCGCTTCGCCGGCCCTAAATTTTTCTCCAATTAAATGCAAAACTCGTCCTGAAGTGATGCCGGTTATAAAAAATTTAAAGTCTATATAAATTCGCGCTACACAAATTTTTATTACCTTGGCTCTATAAGTAAGTAAACAAAAGAACAAATTAGCCAGAGCCTCAGTTGAGGACCGTCTTCGCGATATCCCACCCGGGACACAAGGGTGTAAAAAGTAAAACAATAAGGATTCCGTGCGGCTACGAGGGGATATTTATTGTTAATGAAAATGGCGGGATTTGAACTAACGTCTTGTAACTAAATACCCCCTCACGGTTAAAGCGAGTACTAATTTGGTTTTTATAGCGAGTCTTTAATGTGATTTGGCGGCATCATGGCAGCGACACTATTGCCAGTAGGGGTTATTAATTTAGTCGGATTATATTTTCCCGCGCATACGCGCTTGTGCAGCTTGTGCTTCCCTTTACAGCGAAGGAAGCATGCAACCCTGCGGAATACGCGAGGTCGATGGGCGCTAGAAGCCCGACTATAATCAAACAGAGCGGGAAAAAAATAAAATAAAACTTAAGCCCCGTTTAATTTGAAGGGTGGTTCTGGGCTATTAAAGTAACACGCTTATGTATTGCAAATTATATTGAAATTTGTCTTCCATTACTGAGCGTCTTCCTCACACAAATGTTGCCCGCATTACGAGCGGGAGATTTTTATTCTTCGCTACGCCCACCCTTGTCTCCCAGTTTTTTTACGTTGGAAGTTTTGTGCCCTTTTTTCTCGCTAATTAAAACTCTTCCGCACTGTTTCCTGTGAGAAACGTGATCCGATCAATTAATTTTGGGTGATGTAAGCCATCTTGAAATTTACTGGCCCACTAAAAACAATTTAGCATCAAAAAGTGATCAAAGTGCGATGGATGGGGGGATATTTTCTGACAATATATTCACGTTATAATTTACATTAAAGCTAACGCAACAACTTTTGAAACGAAGTATGTATCTGACAATAATTTATCAAGCACTAGGTTCTATTGTGTTAAAAGCTATCGAGAAAATATTCCAACTTGCTTGTATCGCGACTTTAGACTCATGAGTACTGCTCAGTTCGTGTCTTACCCGGTCATTCATCGTTCAAAGGGTGATATCGTTCAATCAGTCGAAATGAAGTCTGTAGAACAATTTGTTGTTGATGGGCAGACGGTAGGCGTGAGGCAAGCACGCGCCGAATTAAATGGGAATCGATAGAAGCGAACGTGACCAGCGACCGGCCATCCTTCATCTACAATGTTATTGTGGGACCTTAGCTATACAAATACATTGGAATTCCCTAACAATCTCTATTTCTAGGTTTCTAACACTTTATTTAGATTTACATCTCAAATAAATAATTTTTTCCTACAGTACTACTATCACGTTAAAATAACTCATGTAATCAACATGTCGTATGGTAAGTATAGGTACGTGAAAACACTATTTGTTATCTATTATTTTATCACAATTAAATTCCATTCATTTCCTCGTAACATAAGCACCATTTGTCTTCATCGCGCTTAATTTTTTATTGTAATATTCAAATAATTACTGTCAAAAATAATGAAAGTGTATCCACATTTCATTCTATCATATCATGACCAATTTAAGAACCAACTTGTATAACAAATTGTGCCCGAATCGATTTAAAAGCTATCAAACGATAAGCTTACAGTAGTTTTCAATTCGGTAAAAATTATATAGCACACGAATTTAATGTTTCTTGGACAAATTATATCAAGATACAATTGAACGGAGAACCACATAAATTCATCGGTTGAAATTACCCATCGATACGATTGTGAATTATCTTGTACTTGTACGGGAGTCCGATGAAACAAATCTTGCTGAAATCACTACTCTTCGATACAATGACGGAATCAATCCCAATCGCCTGCTATTAAAGCCATAGAGTAAAATATAGAAGCGGCAAACTATTAACACAACTACGCTACGTACCTACAATCTTCTATCGAATTTTTTTTTAAACTCGATTGAAGAATTTGAGTTAAAATATAATTAAGATCATCGGCTAGAAGATAGAAAGAGAAATGAGAAATATTTAATGACCAGGTTAATGTGCAATCAAATTCTATTTGCTTAAAACTCACACATAATAACATAATAATATAAAACAGGTTGCCTCCGATCCACTAACAATTAAAAAAATATTTTCAGGTCTGTTTAGTTAACTATATTTTAATCTATGCTCATTGATAGTTTTCAAAGACCACGTCCGCGGACAAAGCGGCGCACACAAAGAAGCACTTCCTTAGATTATCCGTGTCAGTGATTGACCAATCAATGCATTAGAAAAGCAAACTTAATTGCAGCAATTTGTGTTTATTTGTACTGATGACTGCAGAATAACAGTAGAATTCTTCGTACATGCGATTTATTGTGTTGGCAAAATTTTCGTTTAATAGTGTTTTTAGTTTAATTAGTGAGGAGATTTTGTTAAAACATTTAGTCCAAGCTTGTACATACTATACACCTAAGATTAATAAATTTTACAATTGAAATAAACTGACAATATTTTCTCTTATGAGTGTTTAATTTTAATTAATAATATAAAGATCCTACTTGCAGTTTTGGTAAAATCACCATCATCGAAGCATTTAAACAAAACAGTATGTATGTAAAATAAAAAAATATAATTTATTCACCTGTGCTTTAGAATCTCCTATTTACTAGGTACCTACTCGTATTTACATCAGGCAATTTATACGACTACCTTGCATTGAATTAAGTAATTGAAGCAAATTACTGTGAATTTGTTCAATAAACTTTTACATTGGTAGCTAACAATCATAATAATCACATAAGTGGAATTGTAACAATTGTGAAAATTGTACCGAGGCTCTTCCATTATTTAGTGTTTATTTACTTACATTTAGTCTAATTAATCAATTTAATTGTCTAATTTGTCTAGATTACAGACGATTCGATAGAAAATTATACCTTTTATATTAAACGCCAATAAAATCCCCTTTATCAGAAAAAGCTTATTTCGTATTTCGTCTAGTCGTATGAAAACTAAGGCTGCTGGCTGACGTCGACTTAGTAAAGCAATATCCGCAAAAGGACAATATATCGCTGCAAATAAACATTTAAGTTTATGGACTTGAAAGATATTACCGATTCGTGATCTCCTTTTTCTTTAGTTTCACGTTTCGGTCGAGCGGCCATCTTGGCGACATGTGGCGGTAGATTTAGGCGGGAAACGTGCCCTGCCGTATTAGATTATGTCGAAATGAATTGAGCGCTACTATTGGATATGTTATTGACGTAGATTTGCGATCGGAAGAACGAACTGATATTTCGTATTGTTATTAAAGCTCCCGGCGGACGTGCGCGGTATACAAAGTGCAGGCGATACCACCCTTATGGCTCTATCGTTTAGGCCTCTTTACATTTTTCTTATGTAAATGCAGTTTCATATTATCCGTCGAGTTTTATTTATGTGGGAATCGTTTTAGTGAGATAAGTCTTTACGGTTCCAATAGAATCGGGCAAATGTAAATTTCTTTTATTTATTTGACTTCATATGGAATAATATCTATACTCTACCTTTCATAGAAGGAAGTACCTAGTTTACTGTCAGTACTAGATATTAATCTATTCAGTGTTGTGTACACAACATTACATAATATTATCTTTTGTGTAATATGTTTGTTTCTGATTACAGTTGGTACCTTCTCTAAGTGTCATATATCTATAAAAAAAATGTGTGCGTGTACTAGTGTACACACGTAAGAACTAAGAAGTGAAACTTCTTTATGACCTTATTTTTCAAAAAATAATTTACTATATGCAGCTTTACAGAAATACGTCGAATCATGCGTGGTAGGGATAAGAAAAAAATGGCGCGTAACGGAAAAATGTCACGCGTAACGAAAAAATGTTACACTAAATTTTTTTCCAACCCCGATAAAGAAGTTTCACTTCAAAAATATCATCTACCTACCTATCTATTCAGGAATTTTTTAAGGTTAACTTGTTCCTGAAATTTATCAGCCAATGATAAACGAATTCAGCCTTTTCCGTGTATCGTTTAGAACATTTGTTTACTAATACCAATATTAAGTCCCAATTTCGTAGTACAAGCGATCTGGAGTGTCGTCAAAGATCAAAGCAGTGCGTCCCAAGACGAGTGCACTGTTAAAACGTCTTCAAGGGCCTCTCGTGGTAAACAGTAGCTGAGACGGGGTGTAAAACATAAACTTAAGCGATTTTAAATATTTTTTTGAGTAAAGATATTTCAAAATATTTTAAACACATTGTTCTTATATGATAATATTAATATGATACCTAATAGATATCCTACTGATCTATCGATAACAATAAAAAAAGCAAATTTTTTTAAATAAAAATATTGCTTTTTTCATAGTCAAACATACCTACATAATCCTGTGAATTTCAATAATTACAGGTAATTTGCTTACGAATACGATCATTAACCTTAGATAGTTATAATTTTGGCATAAACAACATGAATAAATTAATTTTCTGTGGTTCATATTTTTAAGATATATATTTTTAAGTCTATATCTTACACCACGGGTCGGCGCGCGCGGTCGGCCTCCTTTGATGTCGCAGGCGTAGTTATGAAAATTAATAAAGCGACGTGTAATTGCTTCCGATAACGCAGTTACGCGCGGGACCACTTTTTGTTGCGTTTAATGATTGGCTGCTGTATTCTTTGTATATGTTCAATAAACAAGAACATGTCAATGATTTTCGATATGTTTTGTTTTCTTGTTGATATTTGTGATAATTCTGATGTCGATGTCGTCTCCACTTAAAAGTGGATGTAGGTAATATATATGTGATAAACAATTATTTCTGATCCTGTAAAAAAATTAAATCTGTCTACAGCATTACCTACATATGAGAGTGTCAATAGTAGTAGGTAGGTACTTACGCAAAACTACATCACATGAATTTTGGGTAGGTAGGTACCAAGACTGAAATAGATGAAGAACATATAATTATCAGGTATAAAATTATTGGAACCTAAAATATTGAACACATCATCAAATATCTCCAACAAATTAGTCTGTAACTTTACATGACCTGCTAATATGTCCTCACAGACGACCCTGATTGCGCCAGTGATGAAAAACTCTCAAGTGCCGCTAACATTAAAGCTATTTCAGTAAGAGATCTTTAATTAGTGACAGTGTTATCTTTTACACTGTTCCTTCTGCAGGTGGAAGCTAGAAGCACTCCATCGTGGCGCCACTCTTCACTTGCTACCTGATAAGTTCATATTATTTTTAGAAGCTCTCACTTTTATTTTCAAGAGCGATACAGAATCTAATAGGTACCTACTTAATGTTTTGTACTTTGATTATTATCTCAAACTTTGTTAATAGAATAAGCAGAAGTTTAAAAATTTTAACAAGTATCAACTTCGATTTCATGATTTTTTTAGTCAGTATATTATGGCTTATATTTAGATATGTAGTGAGCCTTAGCAATATGTTCTGGTATCCCGCGAATACAAACAAAACTTAGCGACCCATCTCAAAAATATGAATAAACTTAAAAGACCTATCAATAAAATCGTATTTAATGTGTCCCGAAATAAAACACTTTGTTATTAAGTTGACAAGAACCGTAAAAATGTTCCTTTAAAATGTAAAATAAACAGATCAATCATGTTAAAGCGATCCCACCGGGCTTGTTCGATCCCCGAAAAGAAGCCTACGTAAGCGTCTATTATAAAGCACAGATGTTACCGCAAGACCGATTTGTGTTTTGTTTCATTCACACGTACTTAGTTCTAATGAAGAGAGTGAGATGAATGATAAAAGTGATACGAATTTTTATACTCTTTTAAAAAAAGAATTGTTCTACAGAGTGATTGACATGAGGTCGCCCGCGGCTGGCGGCGCTCCGAGACGGTATTAGCGTTTCACGGGGTGGCCCTACCGGTATTATCATTTTATAATTTATTACGCTAATTATGAGAGGCCGTATTTAAAAATGAAACAAAACGAGGGTCATTTTAATATTGTATAAGCTTCGCGGACGTGCGTCATGTACTTTACAGGCAAATAAATCTAGAAAGGGACATCAATCAAGTTGTCGGATAGACGGAAAGACCCGTTTCGTATTATTATGCAGATCTGCGATTAAAGGGTTTTTTATTTGTAACGAATTCACAGTAGATATGTATGTGTGAAATTACCATAGCTTTTATTATTTTATGTTTTATGTCCGATATAAGATACAACTGTCGGTTAGAAAATTATTGAATAGGTACTTTATCTAGGTATATTGTAAGTGACGTTATCTTAATATGCACGAATAAAGTGAACAATCAACTTTTCAATACTTTGTCTTTAATTAAAATGTCTTTATTTTCTTTAACTAACATCAAAAAATCTTTATTTTGATTCAGACTAGCTACTATAATTCTGATGATGATATTCTTTTTATGACTTGATCAAGTCTGATAAGGTTTTATTGGTAAATATTAACAATATAATAATAAAACATATCGAAAGCAAAAAGGTCCTTAAAACTACAAGAGTGTCGGAAATAATGAAACATATACTATAAGCTCATAGAAAGCAATAAACCAACATGGTACCGGCGGCTAATTGAATCCCGCGCTACGACGTGAGAAGACTAACTATAGCTAATCCTCGGACCTCGCCCGTATATATTTGCTATATAATTGGAGATTTCACGAGATAACACTATGACCCCTAATTAAGGCAACCCTCGATCGCTATAAGAACCTTGTTATGTTGAGATTTACCCTCTGACTTACAAGTGAATGTGAGGGAGTTAAAACTGATTGAGTTACAGGTTTAATTGAAATTCGGAAGTATTTTGTTTATACAAATCCTGAGTGTACTGACCGCGTATTTGGTAATTATAAAGGAATTAATATAATATATTTTTTGTAAATTTATCAGGGGATCTAAGTTCTAGAACATCTAAAGATTTATAGGTACCTAAATTCATAACACAAACTACATTAACTTGGTTAGGATTATAACTCATATTAAATTAATTGCCTACGTAGCAATCGTGAAAATAACATATAAGCATTTCAATATCCTATTTAATATACCTACCCGGAATTTTATCATGATGTATCGAAACAATATTATAAATAAGTGATTTAATAATATTTATAGGTTGTATACGTAGTATATTATTATTAGTCTGTGGTATAGGCAACATAAGTAAATCATCATTGTCATACACTCAAACAAGCGTCTCCCCCTTAGATATTATATTAGCGATAAAACGTGATTACGTAAGATCAAATTAATTCCGCCGTTAACTATTAGCTCTAATCAAAGAGAAGATCTTCGCGAAGTTAGACTCATTACCCAAACTGCACCCTGGATCTACCGACTCGTGAATTTACAATCTACTTAACAAATACACAAGGAAACTCGACTCTGCTGAGTTAACGTGTCTCGTGGAACTGTCTAAGTCTAAACAGTTGAGAGGCAAGAGCTAATGTCGTTGATAAGTAAGCCTGCGGTCGGTTTGGTACGCCAAAATATATTTAGTTTATTGTCTTGTATACCCTTTGTATGTCTGATGTTACACGGCTTACTAAGAAATATATATTTTTTATTACACTGAGTTGACAACTCATTTTAATGCTGATACATTTTACATATTAAAAATAGTAGATCTGTGCCATCGTCTCCTGCTTGATTAATTAACCCGATTAAATAAATACACATTGAAATATAAAGGAAAATAAACTAATCGTATAATCATGTATACTTTACAGGTTCATAGTCTATTTTTCTTCGATTTCGATGTTGATTCCTTATGTCGCATCTACCGCCGATAAATTTCAAGGATCTCTTGTCTATGTTATACATAAGATCATATCTATGAACTCAATAACATTGATAGGAATTTAAAAGAATTGCCCAGTTTCAATATATTTTATACCTAATTATAGATACCTAACTCCGTAGTCCGTAACTTTATCTAGAGCTACTAAAGCTACGGACGGAAAATCAATTAAATTGTGGCAAAGTTGTTTCTGTGTAGACGCTCATAGGAATCTATAGACATCAAGATAAGTGAAATAGGGATTTGACGCGAATTTCGTCGAGTTTCCTTACTCTGTGAGCCGGTAAGCTGTGACGTTCTCGCAATTGAAACGGTGCCGCCGAGCCTAAAACACTCGTGGCTTAGCGCTTCTTGAGCCAAACTTGAAACTCATCTTCTAAGTTGTAATTCGAGATTCGGAGCAGAAATAAGTCGCATTTGCGAGATTTAAAGCTTAGACAATATAGTGCTATGTATTTAAATTACCCGAAAATTTTCGTGCTTTCACAAAGCAGTCTGAGACTGATTTAACGGGAGACTAGTGCGGTGTGGCGCCGTCACAAAGGCTGTCCTGCGTCCACTCCACAAGACTACGTGGTCACGAGAGTAATCCTTATTTATGGTAAGACGCGTTGCGACGCCTCCTTTGCACGAACTATTTGTCAGGCAACGGTGGATGGCCAGTATCAATCTCGGGACCAGCTTCGCAACTCAATCCACTGCGCTCATATATTATCTATATTCGCATACCACACACGGTCTAACGTTTCACTCCCCTGCTATTTATAACAATAAAGCGATGTATTGACTGAAAATGCGGACAATAATAATTGAGTCACAAAGTGACCAACAAAAGTGATTCTAAATCACCCCCGACAGCGACAACACAACACGGAAAGTGCCCACTGGACAAACTGCAGCGTGGCCGCGAGCGGTCGTTACGGAATCGCTCTAAATTACGCACAAGTTACGGAACCATCTCTCATTATTATGGCTCTATTTTGGCAAGTCATAATAAGGCGGGTGCGGCGGGCAGGGCGATCAGGGTTGACCATTATACGTCGATTACGGCTGCACATTTTTTCACCGGATCGCTGACCACAGCCCCCATGGTGTCATTCGAGATAAAATCGTAAATTATAACCCAATTCCATAGCTGTTAAATCTTGACAGATGAAAAGGCTTAAGGCTGGACGTGAGTGTTGTTGGTATATCGTTAACATTTAAAATAAAATAGGGGCACTTCACTCGAAGGACATTAAACAATGATTAACGCGATTCTCTTTTATTCAAAATATGTTATAATGTAGAAATTTGAGCCATGGACCATAATGATACTAAATATTACGGCTTGGAATTTATGTGCGTTTGCTTTTTCTATACCTACAGAAATAAAAAAGAGAACATTGTCCATCATTTACGAATAGGTACGTTTGAAATATGTAACCTATCTAATGTTTTGGCGAAGAAACCTAAAGATTGTATTATTCACTTTTTTGTTGAAAAAACTATTTTTACTACATACCTACTTAGAAAATGCATGTCTTATTTTCTAAAATGTTAAGTATTGTTTAGAATAATATATACTTAAATCTAATAAACGCAGTTATACGTACCTATGTTTGGAATTAAAATATATAAGAAGATGGTCCAAAATAAAAAACATTGATGAAGCCGTAGTTATTGTATTGTTCAAGTTGATTTTATTTGAAACACGGTTCCAGTTAAAAAAAAGAGAACAAAAACTCATGATTCGATGATCTATGACATTATTAGTACGGGAGCTAGCAACGTTTAAAAAAAAGTCATTTTAGTATAGTTGGGTTTTTTATATACTGTTTCTCTTGCTATTTCGGTTAGAGTCCGGGCTGTCTGGCTGGCCGCAGTGGTTGCGTTTATTAGTGCGCATCTTATCTGCACAGGAAAATATCCTTAATTTAAAGTCATTTTTTAACGCGTAATTTTTAATCTTTTGCCTTTAGATAGATCCATCAGACATAATTTTTTATTGCAAGACGTTTTTTTCGTTGTAAAATAGGTGCCATACGCAATTTTTATTTCAAAATAACTAAAATGTCATCGAAATAAGTGAAATTACATCAACATGAGTCCGCTTAAAAGGTAAGTAATAACTTTATTATTTATATTATATTATCCTTTTTTAATACTTATATTGAATAATTAGTAAACTAATATTTTTAATAGATGGTTTCATATTTATTACACTTTTGGGTATAAATATGAATTTGATGATATTTGTATTTTCTAGTGTTTGATTTTACGCGAGTATTATACATTTTGAAATTAAAGACTTGGGAAAATAATACAATGAATAAATCGCGTTTAAAATCCGTTAAAAAGTCTTTAATTTCTTTATGATATTTGGTTTTTATCAAGTTTACATTAACGTCCTATTTGAGGTTCGTTGGGAAAAACGAGGCGACATGGTAGATTGTTTCAAAAAAACTGTAAATAGTAAAATGAATATTATATATAGTATAAGTAACACAGTGATTACTTATCCTTCACTGGGACTCATGTTGATGTAATTTCACTTATTTCGATGATATTTTAATTATTTTGAAATAAAAATTGCGTCTGGCACCTATTTAACAACGAAAAAAACGTCTTGCAATAAAAAAAGTATGTCTAATGGATCTATCTAAAGGCAAACGATTAAAAATTACGCGTTAAAAAATGACTTTAAATTAAGGATATTTTCCTGTGCAGATAAGATGCGCACTAATAAACGCAACCACTGCGGCCAGCCAGACAGCCCGGACTGTAACAGAAATAGCAAGAGGAACAGCATATCAAAGAACCAACTATACTAAAATGCTCACTTGTCAACGTTGCTACCTCCTAGAATATATAAACAAATGCTTCATTTACGATCTATGACAAATTTGAATTACAATCATAATCTTTGTTCAACGCATTCTAGCGACGCATTCGGAGTAATAAAATAACTCATGTCCAATTTATGTTAATACAATAAATAGTAACATAAATAATTCTGAGTGAAGGCACAGGACACAATTTGGATTTATGAAGACGGTCTATCTTCTACAATCTTAAAGTAGCCAAGATCGCTTTCGTAAAGAGCAATCTCGATATTTTTTATTTAGGTAGGTACAGCAGATATTTGTAAGGATTAGGTATGCTTGACCTATGTAATCAGTCATTTGCTATAGAATATTAAAAAAAATTACAAACATGGGACACTTTAACGTTGGTATAAAAATTTGATATTGTACAGTATTTTAACGAGTAATAATTATAAATTAGTTACTCTTGAACCATATAACATGAGACCTACTTATCTGTACCAGCCAGCTGTAAGCATTTAAAAAATTTGTGAACAATTTACATACCTTGGGGCGTATTTTGTGGAAACGAAAGTGTTCGCGTGAACACGAACCGCAAACAAAAATGACATGGCAAATAATTGTATCAAAGTACAGTTATTTAAGTGGAAAGAGCGACAAACCGACAGATGCTTGCGGCCATCTTGCGGCTACAAAGTATCGTATGCTGCATTCGTGTCTGCGGTCACAGTGTCACCGTTTCAATAGCAAAATAACTGAAGATGGGCTCTTATTGCATGGAATTGCAATTTAATAATATCAAAAAGTTATTGAGTGGGGTATATTATCTAAGCTACCGCTATGGGCCACTGTTATCCGATTTAGGTATAAAATAAAAAGATGGAGAAACAAAATCCAATGCACTATCACAAAATTTAATAATTTCCTAGTTATAGTTATATCTCATAAATATAAAATATAAATCTGCTGTAATAAAAATAAAAATGTGCTTAGGAATAAAAGGCTCTGAATAATAATAATTGGAATTTAATCTCAGATACGCGCATAAACTTTGCGCGAAGCACAACGCTGTAGACTTTATTAATAAAAGCGAACTCGGGGCCAGTGGCATTTTTCTCCAATCCTCATTATTTCCCGAGAAAGCGTTTTGCGTGATGAGAAATTAATCCGTAGCAGGGCACAGGTGGTCCCGGAGAATCTAACGATGCAGTCAAACGCTTGGGTTTCATGCAATTTTTACAAGCTATTCTTTATAGGTATAAGCGGCACAATGTTTAAACTTGAATGAGGAGACCCGGGGTTCTCAAGATTATATATGCACAATATTAACGATTATTTCTTATAACCTTAAATATTAGATAATTATTGCATACAATAGGTAACTGGAGGAGCAATTGTGGTCGCCTATAGGTTTATGCACTTTTATTGAACTTACAAGTGAGAGTATAATATGTATTGGTTCATTTCAAAACTAAGTACTGATCAAAAGTTCGACTCAAAAATTGCTCTCATCTTAAGTACCTGTCTATTTCATAAGTCAATGCTCTACCTACATAATATGCCTCTACATCTAGTTTTAATTAAGACTAATGTAGGTATGTATCGACAGTGACAAATACTTCAACAGCCTCGACTTATGTAAAAAGGTAATCCCCAATCTCTATAGAGAAAAATAATTTCAAGAAATAACAGCGAACTATTCCTCGAGCGCAGCGTATCTACTTAAAAGGTTTTCATCCCATTTATGTTAAGCGGTTTCAGCTGTGAAACTCGGCAGAAAAGAGGCAGGTTTGAATGAAACGCGAGGAGCTGCGGCTGCCGTAATCCGGACATATCTCAGAACATTGTTCAGCGCGACACAGCGGGACTTAGCGAAAGCCGCGCCGCAGATGCTTATCTCAATAACAGTTTTATTTATTTTTGTGAACTGATCCGCTCCCGCTGGATTCGCCTAAATGAAATAGAGGCGTGTTCAAGATACGAGCGCTTGTCAGACTGGGTTGCGTTTGTAATGCTGACATTACTTATTGTCGAAATAAATTTCCCTTACTGTGTAGGTACATACGACCGTTCAATTCAGTACACTGTTTGTGAGCGAATCTGTGGGTACATTCAGGGTTTCAGTACTTACGCGACACTATATAGATGAATCGGACATGTAAAAAAGTGTGCCCTTTTATTAAGACTAATTATCAAAATCAAGCAAATCTATCAACAATTCAACTAATTCTTTACGTTATCAAGATTCATTGAGCCTACTTCAACTTTTTACAAACATCTCATACTTTTGCCCCCAACCGAAAATCAGCGTTAAATTTGTCCAATTATGCAGTAACACGAGCTTTTAAAAAGCAAATGACTATTTGATCGTCTTGCCTCAACGTTAAATAAAGCACTATATTTTCCGGCGAGTAGCCGCAAGAAACAAGCACCGGCGTCTAATTAGGTCGTTTGCCGTAATTGCCAGCTCCAGATTGGTTTTTTCGCGTCAACAACATCCCACGAGGACTCGGGACATTTGGTCTAATGAACACGTCTAGTTGTGCTGCAACTCAAATAAAAATGCCACGCTCTTTCAATTAACTCCGGCAACACTTAGAGGTCACATCCATCTTCAAATGTCGTGACTGACGTGACAAATGTAATTAATGCGAGGCGATCAAATAGGCTTTTGCAATAACTAAGTTTATAATAGTAGGTAGTTGATACAAAATGGAGAGCCGTTTTGCGCCAGTTCTGATTGATTGATTGGAATGATATAAATTTTATTTCCAGGAAGATACAAGCGATACAATATTTTTTTAATTCTATTTAAACATTCTTTTGGCTCACAATTTTCAAAAACGTTGTGCTTAGAATAAAATAATAGTCATATTTTAATCTTGAAGCTAAAAAGTAATTTTCCCTATGTTGGGTAACTTACATGCATTCTAATCTGAACAGTTTTAAACAATAACAAGTCCACATACAATTCCATATTTATTCAATTTTGAACACAAATTAAACATCCGATGTACTAGGTTCGCACGCGGGTGGACGCTGTTTAACTTTATCACGCTTCCGCAAATCGTCTCTAAGAAGGATGAGGTTCTCGTAATGTTCTGTGGAAACATCTAGAAGCTCCACGCAGACCTTCACTGCCTCCGCCTGCTTATCGCGCTCCCCATCCAGCGTGGTTTCCGTAGCTCGCGTGACAGTTAAAACTGTCTCCACCATTTCGTTTAACCTACAATATAGAACATAGATCATTTAATCGCTATTCCAATATCTTGTAGGTACATAATATTATACAAAAACGACAACTCGATTTTTCTATTTACATTATTATTCTATTACGACAATAATTATTCTGTGTTTGTAATCGTTTGTTGATATGAGTAAGTGATATATTGCGTCGTTTTTTATATTATGTGCCTAATTTAATAATTTATTTATAATATTAATAAAAAAAACTAATGCAATTCAAAGCAATCAGACCTCGATCTGCTTAGACATTGGTCTCCGTTACTTTTCCATAAATCGAGGTACCTACAGAAGGAACAGAGTGCATTTTAGTTGAAAATAATAAAGTTATATACCTACGTACCTGCGTTTTCGAATTTCCAGATACATGCCGAAGAAAAGCGTAAGGATAATAATGAATGCCGTATTCAACTGCTTCCATGTGACATATTGGACAATTATTGGCCATCTAGTTACATGAATCTTTGGTATAACATCCCATATACTAAAATCCGGTATAAGAAGCGTTATAGGAAGAGCAAACACAGCCAATGCTATGACGATAGACACAGCATCGCAATCTGATTGGTTCGAAGACATAGTCCTTAATTATTCTTCTAGGGAATCAGAGCGCTACAAATTAGTGTCTTCATATTTATTATAATTTACTTTTTCGTATACGAATGTGAAATTATTGTAAATATAATTGTGCTGAAACGTCTGTGTGATGAAAGATGCTTTTGACGTTATATAAAGAAGTGTGTTGTCTATTGTTAACAATAGGGAATTTATAAATAGGGTCAAAATAGGGTAATATTATATTGGCATTAAATGTAATATCATTATTTTATAAAAATTCCACATGGTTTTTAGCAAATGGCCGTAAAGGCAATGTCCGTCACATGTGACGCTAGCCGAGAACACTCGCACGGCATATCAATTTCAACTAGGTATACAATAAAATTGGATGGTCTCCGGAGAGGGCTTAAACGATTCGCCGTTTTGTCTCGGGCCCAGCTGTGTAATGACCGTAGCAGGAAAAAATTGTCAGCAAGAAAACGCGAGGGTAGTCGGGTTTATGTGCTGCGGCAGCTGGCGTTGGCGGGCGGCGACGTGCTCCTAACTGCCTCTGCTTATCTCGCAAAACCCGCGCCAATTTTATTTATCGAAAATATAAACCGATTTGCAGAGGTCCCTCGTAAATCTAGACGGCAGATTTATAGCTGTTACCAGCCGCGCTTAAACAAAGTTACTTCTTGAGCAGTTTTCTTTATCTATGGACTTTGGGTATTTGCCTTGGTATTTGCTAATTTTTTGTATGCACCTGTTTGTTACTTTTAAACAAGAGTTTTAACTTTGATGATAGATAAGTAGGCTTTTCCAAATGATCAGTAATAGATAAATCTAAAAGCAAAGACTAAAATGTTGTCTTTCATTTCTTATTGACCCAATCAATTAATGTTTCAGAACTTACTTGGCACCTACTACGTATATCACAATCCTATATACGCTAATCTTGCCATAAACCTAACGTTTTTTTTATTATATTTATAGTAAAATCAACTCACGTGTCCATCGTCAGTTAACATGCATAGGCCATATGCCTCCCACGAATTACAGGGCAATCAAACGTGAATTAAACGACATGGGTATAAGTTCATTACCTATATGAAGGGCAAATTGTACGTGGAATCCCTTATCAATTTACTAAATAGATATTTTTATGACATCCACTTAATATAAGTGGATAGTTTTGTTTATTTGTAAATCGATGGATCATGGGGAGCCTCTAAAAACATACAATTTGAGGGATTTGTCAATTATGTTAGAGTATCTACTTAATAATTTATAGTTTTCTGTCCAAGTAAAACCTAATAAAAAATATCGTATAAAATATTTTTATGGATTCAGAATAATAATTAAATACCTACCTAAAACTCATTGCAAATAATTCGATTTCTGGATATCCAACGTCATTTCAACGGCGGATTTACTTAACTTAAAATTATAACTTAAAATAAAACATGTCGACCAAAATTACAATTGTATGCCATGATTAGATTAGATCTGTATTGTCTGTATTAACCTACAAGATTAACATTAAAAAAGCGAACTCCTTTAAATAATGTGTTCACTTAATTGAAAGATGATAGCTGGGGTACAGAATAAAAAGCTATAGATACTGATTCAGATCTTTATTTCAATATGTCTACAAATGGTGTATAAATATACAAATATAGAAATTATGAGTAAAATGATTATTGCAATGGTAGTATAGGTCAAATGGAATTTATTTACCTACTTATAGGTACATACAGCTAAAATAAATAGCTTAGCGTAAAACTGATTAAATATCAAAATATTTCATTATACAATAACTTAAAATAAAATATAAATATGACTTGATTTCGAAAGTTGAAGATAAAATAATATTATATTTTTTATTTTATTTCCATAACACAATATTCTGTGTAAATCATTAACTGTCAATAGTTTCTTTCATTTATTTATTAAAGCTATAAAATAAATGTTTTCTGTTGCATTTTTAACATAATTTTAAATAAAACTTTACATATCAACTACTTAGATATGATTTTTTACATTCACCAGTTATAATAATGTACTCTGTGACATTCACTTAGAAAATATAGATAGAGCAAAATTTATGTGACCTTTTTCAGACAAGCGCCATCTACCCAAACAGCTTTGAACTACGATAAGTCTTGATTTTAAAAATAGTCTCTGGTCATGACAAAAGATGCCATACAGAATTCTCAAAAGGTAGAAAAAAGAAAAAGGTAGTTCAATCACGTCTTAATATTAACTTTTCCTAATAGCGACCAATTGACAAACTTGCCTTACAGATAATTGTATGAGAATTTTATCACATTTTTAATATAAACCTTACCATAGTAAAAGGAGTTTAACATACGAAAGCACCTAAAAATTATTTTTGGTTTTCAATACCTACATGTAACAAATTATGAAAAGTAGTAAGGTGAATAAAACTTTATCAAAATAAAAATAACCACCAAAAGATACGATATTTAACAATTTTTAAATATATATTTGCATTTGGCAATTACTTTTCACAGTTTTTTTTTTTCATAATTACACATCTATTTCGTTACAAAATCTTAACATTTTAATGGGATCACCCATATAATATGTAAGTTGTCTCAAATAAAAATTGCAATAGAGATTCAGTTAGAGTCTGTAGTTCTAAAACATCTTGAGAAGCAATCGAAAATAGTCAGCCTAAAAAATAAGCTATTCGGCAAGGTATCTATAGATAATATGATTTAAAAACTAAGGTTATTCGTGATAATATGTAGTTTAAAACTAAATACTGTCATTATAATAGTATCTGTAAGCGAAAATTATAGCCTATTGTAACAGATTGGTTATTTACCAACCTTAATTAGTTTTTAATAACTTGTCATAATATGGAATAATACATGCATACAAATGCTTATTCGTAATACTTTGATTAAATAATAATTTAATTGATTATACCTATTGACTAAGTCTATATTTAGAATATTGTTTATATCATATCTTATAATACATAACTGGCTTATGCTAGGTGAAAAATATATTACTTAAAGCTTACTATAGCTGCGTCTAAAGCTGACTACATGGTTGTATTGAGGTTATCGATAGCGTCCATTAGACTGGGAACAGAATCTACTTTCATTCCCCGTCTTCGGAGATTGTTCAGTTCTTCCACTAGCTTGGACTTGTCGCGTCCCAATGTTTCCCTGTAATCATAGAATAGGTATAAGTTATGTTTAAACATTTTTATGTATCGTAGCTGGAAAAGCTTTTTTAGTGAATACAGTCAATCCCATAAGCTGACGGTAGAGTACCCTTGAGAAACAAAAACCGGCCAAGTGTGAGTCGGACTCGCGCACGAAGGATTCCGTACTATGGGGACCCCCCTTAATATTTTATTTTATTTAATTTTTAGTATTTATTTTTACAGCGGCAACGGAAATACATCATTTGTGAAAGTTTCAGCTTTCCAGCTATCACGGTTTATGAAATACAGCCTGGAGACAGACAGACACACAACAAAGTCCCAAGTTGGAACCCAAGACGCGACTGATGCTTATTATCATGCCTATTGCTATTTGTAAACACCACGTAAAAGCTGATTGTATATTTTCATTGTGGGTGAATAACAATAACTATAAGGAAATATTTTAGGAGTGCACTGTTACAGACTTTATATCAAAAAAGGAATTCCCCTTACAATCTACAACGACACGAAAAGAGATAGGATTAATAATATTCTAAAGCATTTCTATGCCACATTCGATTACTTAAATATAAATACTAACTATTTTTTTGTTATTTTTTTCGATTTAAATCATTGTAATGAGTTAAACAAATTATGTAAGTATACATTTACTTATTTATTAAACATTATTCGCAGATAAGTTGTCACAAGCCAAAACAAAGCAAATAAAATTATGCCATTTACCTGGGGCTTATACCTAATTCATAAAATTAAAAAAGCTATTTAAATGAATGTTATTGTTAAAACTGCATTTTTCAAAATAAAATAAACATTTACGAAGAACATGTTGCCGTAAATTAAATGACTAAAATATTTCATTGTGTTCGGGTGCATGACCTCTTAAATAGATCCATATTTAACTAGAGTAATATAATTCAATTGTAATACAATCAGCTTATACAAACTGACCTACCAAACTATCAATTGGTGTCAAGTGACTCATTAGTCACTACTAATACATCAATTTTCATAAATTACTCATTATGGCAATTTGATATTTGTACTTTAATATTCATATCTGTACAATTCATATAAAAAATCAAGGTACATATTGGTAATTTTAACGAATGTTTAACTAGTAATAACAGACAAACAACCAATATCTAATGGCAGACTTTAAAAAAACTTACACAATTATGAGAATAAACAAAACCTTACCATATAGAAATACAAGTATGCAAGAGAGGCACATATATGAGTAGTAATTCCGAATCACTGACAGCTTCATAGCGCCTCAAGGCAAGTTGTGCCCATCTCTCCACTGGGCCGGCCAGCGCACCACCACTGGAGCCCGCACATGCCACTATACGACATAGCACACTTAATACAACCCTCGATCTGTCTGTGTACACCTGAAAAGTTTATTTTAACTTTGATACTAATATTATAAATGTGAAAGTTTGAATAAATAGATGTTTGTTATGCTTTCACATATACTGGTGACAGGTCGGTATAAAATTGAATATACTATTTAGCACATAGTCTTCCTTTATGTGGGTACCACACAAGGGAAGCAGAGTTTCCAGTCTTATGCAATATAATATTTAGGAGCTTATTCAAACTCAGTATCTTTAAATTGAGAGCAAATACATATTACCTATGAAAATTATAAATGGATGGAATGGTTTTGAAATCACAATGCAGCTCGATTTTTAGAATGTCTGAATCAAACTTAATGTGATAATGAGCAAACATAATATAGGTAACAAAATGTGTAAATAACTTCAAGGGAATCAGATTTAAAAATATAAAATAATCAAACTAGTTGAAGTAACATCAGATAAAGGTTGACAACATTATAGATTAAGCAATATGATAACAATGGATGAGTTTAAACAACAAAGAATTATCTCCAATTATTTCAACATAGTTAAATGTTGTACAATCTTGTATAGTGATAAATACATAATTAGCTCTATTCTACATACATACATTTTTTTTCTCATTACATGTATCAATCTAATGATAGACACAATGAATCATTTTTTTAAATTAAAGTAATTATTATAATGAATGCTTACCTTATTTAACAGTCTGAAACTAGTCTCCAATACTGACAAAGCTTGATCATATTTCTCTTCACTGATCAGTTGTTTAGCTTGTTTCAACTCCACATCCTGGAAGAATGCTACGGCTGGCGGTGAATCCCTTAATCTGGATTCACTCGCTATCACATTAAGAAGCAACTCAAATGCTTCACATCTTGTGGATATAAGGCTGGGATCAAAATTACCGACAACTATCTAAAACAATAAATGTTCATGTAAGAGAACTTATTAAACTATATAATTAAATATTTCTACATACTTATTTTACAAAGAAATCATAATAAATTTTATGCTTTTCAAGTAGAGACAGAGATTTCAAATAGTAAGTTGTTGTAGGCTGTTAAACTGAATAGATACATGAAAGCGATAATAAAGGACTTTGTTTACTAAATACTGACTCATACCTTGCGCGGGAAAGATATGTTGTTCATCATACCAGGAAATTCTTTTTTCAGACCATTATAGAGGTCCAAAAAGTGGGTGTAGCGTCTCTCCACATTAGCTGGCTCAGGATCATAAATTCTTTCTTCGGTCGAATCCTGTCTGGCTTGTAACATGTATGCTACGAACTTCTTTTCATTGTCTACACCCTCCACTGTACGAGAGGATACAATTTCAAATTTTAACATCTTCAATTAGTATTATTTGCAATGATAATTAGAAACGGTCATGTAATTCTTTTCACAATTTCAAACTGGTACGAGCTAAATTAATACACTAGATTAACTATGTATGTAATTTATCTATTATAAAATTTGATTAACTATTTTCAAAATAACAATGACCAAAACAACAAAATCATCTGACTCTCTTGTGACGTTAAATGTCAAATAAAAATCTCTTTAGCTGTCATTCAGGCCCATTTGTTTGTAAAAAAATGTTCAACAGATTATAATAATTAGATTTTAACAGATGTAACTTTTCCTACAAAACGCGTGGCCAATTACGCACACCAATACAAAATTCATAAACAGGGCCGAATTCAGTACCTGTGTCAGAAAAAATATAATCACCTTCGTGACGTTTAACATTGTTTTTTCTTATTAATATTATATTATTATATGTGGCAAACAAGCAGGTGGGCCATATCCACGATGGGAAGCGGTTACTGTAGCACTATGGACGCCTGCAACACTTGTACATTGTCCTGTTGCGATCGCTTTGTTTTATTGTGAATATGAATGGATTATTCCCATACCATATACATACTAAAATAATTACAAATCTAATATAATACTGTAATGTCGAGAACGATTAATTTTATCTTTATTAAACGACTTCAAAAATGAAGGAGGTTTTCAATTCATCGGTTTCTAAATATGTTTATTTTTGTATGTATTTTCGCAATAACTCAGAGAATAATAGCTTTCTAATTAGTTTCATTCAAATTTTATCACAATCGGTATCAGTAGTTTGGGTGGAAGTAGAGTTTTTATCTGAGAGATACGTACCATATTTGGATTTAATTTTGGTAGTAATTTTATAGCGAATTGTCATTTTTTTATCACAGTATAGGTAGTCATAACTTTGCAGACAGCAGATTACTAAGGGCGGAGCGGAGAACATGATGTGCATCATCGCATGTTGCATCAATGTGTCCCTTCGTCCAGCATACTCACCATGGAATCCTGATATTTCATGAATGTCAAAAAACTGTTCTGAAATAGTGCTAAATAGTGCCCAAAGGAAAAAAATAGTGCTCTTGTACTTGCGAAGTTATAGCCATAGTTCGATGAGTATGCTGGACGAAGGTTTCGCCCAGCATACTCACCTCCGTCCGGAGAATCTGTATACGCTTCAAACATAATTCATACTTCAAAAAATAGTTCCCAAATAGTGCCAAACGGTGCCCAAAAAGAAAAAACAGTGCTCGAATAACTTCGGAGTTATAGGCTTCGTTCAGTGAGTATGCTGGGCGTAGGTTCTACGCCCAGCATACTCACCTCAGTGCGCGAATATCGAACGAGCTATAGGTATAATTTACGTCTCAAAAAATTGTGCTTGAAATAGTGCCCAATATCAGTCCAATTTTTGCTTGACTTTTGACTTAGAAAACCATTAAATTTTAATGTAAACTTCTACATACTAACGTAAAATGGGGTACAGTCGTCGACACATGTTTTTGGACAAAAATATTAAACTTTCTAATTGAAATGAACGTGTTTTTGTAAAAAACAACTCGCTTGCTACCTAGTTTTACAGTGCAATTAATGAATGAGTGTAAAATCAATTTAGTTAAATGCCACTATTATAAATTGAAATATACTTACTGATTTGGGTGCAGCTCCTATATTGATTACGTACTAGATACACAATTTTATATAGGTAAATAATGACATCACCAACACATTGTTTGGTTTTGCAACCCACTATGTAGTCAAACTCAAAAGCCGGCGTTATTATAATGATGTGCGACGAAGTAAACAAACAAAGAAACTGAGAAGCGCTTGTTCGTTTCGATTGCTTTGTGACACAAAATGGACCCTTATCACCTTCAAAATACAGATCAGTCTTGTCTAATAATCGTAAGATGTTAGGGCAGCGCCATCTAGTATTTAAACATAAACATATTCATTTGCGTCGCGGGCGCCGCGCGTCGTAAGCCCCATACCTATTGACCGTACGTGCATCCATTACTGCCACACTATATTGAACTTTATCACATGAGGAATACAGGTCAATTCCGTAAACGTTGTGGTACCGTCCTTGATCCGGAAAATGATTATTTTGAATAATTTTGTCAGTTGTAATGTAAGCATTAATAACAGCAACTTTATTTTTCATGCATGATTTACTTCATTTGATATCTTAATCCTTCAAGCGCCGTGATCTAGACAAAATATATAAAATCATTGTTCCTAGCTACCGGGGTCCCATGCGACGCGCGAAAGCTTAATTATATTATTATAAAGTATTATTAAAATAATGTGTAATTAATAATATTGCGATTCTAAAGTAAATACTCCCTTACATAGACAATTAATAATTTACACAAGACAAAAATTGTTAGAAAGAAAGTTAATAATATTGTATTCGACTGTACTCAATGTAATGTATGTAGAAGTTTACAATCAAATTTAATGGTTTTCTAGGTCAAAAGTCAAGCAAAAATTGGACTGATATTGGGCACTATTTCAAGCACAATTTTTTGAGACGTAAATTGTACCTATAGCTCGTTCGATATTCGCGCACTGAGGTGAGTATGCTGGGCGTAGAACCTACGCCCAGCATACTCACTGAACGAAGCCTGTAACTCCGAAGTTATTCGAGCACTGTTTTTTCTTTTTGGGCACCGTTTGGCACTATTTGGGAACTATTTTTTGAAGTATGAATTATGTTTGAAGCGTATACAGATTCTCCGGACGGAGGTGAGTATGCTGGGCGAAACCTTCGTCCAGCATACTCATCGAACTATGGCTATAACTTCGCAAGTACAAGAGCACTATTTTTTTCCTTTGGGCACTATTTAGCACTATTTCAGAACAGTTTTTTGACATTCATGAAATATCAGGATTCCATGGTGAGTATGCTGGACGAAGGGACACGCATCAATTACTTCCCAAAAATTCTCGTAGCGTACGGCTTCTACGATGTATGTACCAATGTGTAAATAAAACAATAAAAACCAGATTTTTAACAATTATTTATTTTGAAACAACACAACTTTTTTAAATAATTTCTATTGGACAAATTAGTGTCTTTACATTTGTGTTTACATCGTAAATTAATATAAAATCACTTACAGGTGCTTTGCCGGCCTTTAATAAACAAATACGCTCTTTTCTTGAAAGCCTTTATATTTGCTTAAGCTACTGTCATAAACCTAAACATAGTATTGAATGTACTTCGTACAAAATTATATGCCCTGGGGGAGTTAAAATTTAATTGGAGGGCAAAGGGGGAGTTAAAATTTAATTGGAGGGCAAATGACCGTAGTTCGGCTGAATACGATTTGTCTAAAGTACTACCACGGGATTTTTTTAAATACCTCACAAGAAAATCTTTATTATTTCCCGGTATATTGTTTAAAATATGTATATCTTCTTGATTTAATTTATCTTTCAGTTCAGCAATAATATTAGAAAACTTTGCAACTTTACGTTTCAAACGGATGCGTTCTTGACGCAATGCTTTGATCTGTTTATTTTTTGTTAAAATCTTCTTCTTCAGTGATTCCACTAGCTTTTCGACTGTTTGTGGTTTCAAGACATCAACATTTGAAGGTCCTGGCAAATTTTCTGTAACCTAAAAATTAATATATTTTTAAAAATCCTTGTGGCAAAAAAACAAAGAACACATTTCTATAAAATAGTGGTTTTGGTATAAATTTATAGAATGTATAAAGCATCTTAAAAAATAACAACAACTTAACCACAAGGAGTATTTCAGGATAATTTTAATATTCAGAATGCTTAATATAAATAAAATAATAAATTCCTTACATTTTGAATCTCACGAAGCACTGGAAGCAAAGTTTTAACTCGTTTTATTGGAGGTGAACATAATTCTTCATCCTGCAAAAAAAAAAACTTGCATATTGTGTAACTAATATCTAACACTAATTACAATTAAAAAATAAAGCAAGATATCAAGAAACAGCTTATTAACATGGCATATTCAGCATTCACATCTCAGCAGGGTTACAATACAATAACACATTACTTCCTGTGTTAGTAGGAACCCATTCAATCTAGTTAATCTATTATTAAGACAGGTGGACCATGATTTGATGACCCTCTATTATATACTGCGGACTTTGTAAGCTTTAATTACTTAATTGTTGATCAAAATATGTACATAAGAATTGCAACAATGGCTACATTGACAGTTATGAATATGCTATAATATTGTTGCTAACTTATTGTACAATGTACATTGTACACCATAAATGACAAAACTCATAACTAACATGTATAGCGCATCCTGCACTTGTAATTGGAAAGCATGTTGGAAAAAGTAAAGTGCTGGGTCTGGTACTGGTGGAAAATTAAGGTGGGTGAAGAAAATGTAATATAATAAGGAAGAAAGATAGTTATGTTAAGCTTACCTCACAAACATGTTCAAATATAGTTGGCACTGCACCAGGTCGTAGATTTGTACAAGATTTACTAGTATCTAAGTATTAATTTACAAAGTGCTTCGAACATAACAAGCTATTGGGTTTCGGTTTCCACGTTTGACGTTTCATATTTACTATCCAAAGTTGTCGCAGAGCGATATCCTTAGGAAACCTAAAACAACGTGAAACTATGAGGAGTTACCTTATGAAAGTATGTGCCTATTGAACAAAGAAATGTATACAGCAAATATCAATACTTAACTGAATTCGGCCCTGTTCAATACTAACCTACTTTTGAAGTACAGAAGCTGTCATAACAAATGTAAACAAATTTGTAAATTTGCAAGAAATTTAAGCCCAGTTCATTGGAACAAGCCAATATTGGAAGGAAAATGTTGCTTGTCCATGGTATTAATGAAGAAAAGGATGAGAATTCATCCTCCATTCTAATCAAGAACTTATCAAATAAAATGCCAGATGCGGGGCTTAGTGTTGCTTCAATAAGTAAGTGCCATCGTATTGGAACATCTAAAGGTAACAAACCGAGACCTATACTAGTCAAGTTTAGAGACCATCTTATAAAAAATAAAGTCTGGATGCGCAAAACTGCTCTCAAGAACACTGGAGTCACCATATCCGAGTTTCTCACAAAGTGTAGACATGACCTGTTCATGGCAGCACGGCAACACTTTGGAGTCAATAAGTGCTGGACACGAGATGGCATCATATTTGTTATTGGCTCTAATGGAAAAAAGCATCGTGTTGAATCTTCCTCTGATTTGAACTCCATTCCTGGGATGTCTGATAACCTGGATGCAAATACCAATCCTCCCATGGCTTCTACAGATGATGCGATCAATAAGGAAAGCTCGGTTGGTAGTAGACCTAAGAGATGTAACAGAAAATGAGTTGCTTATTTAGTTTCTTTTTATTTATCTTTCACTTTTCTTTGTTTTTACTAACTACATTTTTCTAAATCTCTCTCGCCGCCCATCACTGCATTATTGTGGTATCCTCAACTCAATTTTATTATTCTCTGTAATGGAATAATTATCTTTTTTTTTTTTATAATAAGGCACATAATTTCTGTTTTAGTTTTTCAACTACATAAATTGTTTACATTTTAATTTTTAATCTTTTACGTCATTAAATGTCACAGTCCACAGATATAATACGACGTTATGGTAAATGTCATTCGGTTGTGACTTTGCTTATTTAAGATTGCCATAGTTGAATAATTATTAATAAGTCACTGAATTGTGTATCAACTTTCAACTTTCATATTATAATCGTATCGTATTACAATATTCAGGATACTTGTTATGAACCTTTTTATTTTTATAGATGTGATGTGATAAGTATAATATAAGTATTATGTTGTTATATTAATCACTGTGTTTAGCTGGAATGTACTGTTTGATTAACTTTATTTTTTATTTTTATTTTTTTTTTTTTATTTAAATTAACGTAGTAGGTATATTTGTGTGTTAGATTTGTTTAATTAATTTAGTTTTGTAATACATTGTAATTGAATGATAATTGGAGATTTCTCTGATAGTGATACATATGTTACTGCTTCGTCCGATAGCGAGAATAATGATAGTAGTTTTTCCAGTGCAACTTTCTCATCTTTAGACAAAATAATCAGTTCCAATTTATCCGATTGTTTGAAAAACTTTAATGTAGTCCACATAAATGCCCCAAGTATTCCGGCCCACTATCCAGATCTCCTATCCTCTTTTAATAATAAGAACCTTGGCGCTATCCTTGTCTCTGAGTCTTGGCTGAAACCGATTTTACCTAGTGCCTCCTATTCTTTACCTGGATTTAACTTAATCCGGAACGACCGAATTGGAAGAGGAGGAGGTGGAGTGGCAATTTATTTGCGTTCCGATATTCCTTTTTCCATTCTTACTCAGTCCGTCCAGCCCCCCCTGCCAAACACACCTGAATATATACTCATTGAAATATCGTTAAATTGCACAAAGCTCCTACTTGGAGTAGTATACAGTCCTTCCCTTCATGTTAGTTACTTTTCTTCTTTTGAGGCTCTTCTTGAAAACTATCTTCCTCTCTTCAAGCATGTTATTATAATGGGCGATTTTAATACATGCCTTTTAAAAGATGATCACCGCAGCAAAAAACTTATCTCTTTAGTAAATGCATGTAATATACACCTGCTTCCCCTCTCCGCTACTCATAAAATTCCCAATTGTACCCCTTCCCTTTTAGACCTTATCCTTGTTTCCTCCCTGGATCATGTGGCGAAGCATGGCCAATGCCCTGCAGATTCTTTCTCGTGTCATGATCTAATCTACCTCTCCTACAAAATCCGTCCCCCTAAATTCAAACACAAAATCCTCATGCAGCGAAATTTTGGTGGTATGGATGTAGAACGTCTCCGGCAAGATGCTAAAAATATTGATTGGAACCCACTTATGTCAGCTTATTCAGTAGATGAAAAAATTGAAAAGTTTAATGCCGAGATCATTAACTTATTTGATAAACATGCTCCTGTAAGACCAATTAAAGTTAGACACTTACCTGCCCCATGGCTCTCTAATGAAATAAAAATCCAGATTGATGCCAAAAACAAAGCAAAAGCTAAATATAAACATACAAAATCCGATTCTGACTGGGAAACTTTCAAAAGAATAAGGAATCGTTGTAATGTGGTATGTAGAGACGCTCAGCGACGACACATCCATCAGTCTGTTGAGAACGGGGACAGTTCAAAAATATGGAAATGTCTCAAAACGCTAGGGATTGGTAAAAATAATGACTCCCTTGTAAAAAATAACATTTGCCTAGACTCCTTAAATAATCATTTCTCTTCTTCTGCACCTATTTTCCAAAATGGCAATAAACACTCAACAATATCTCGTATTTCAAAAATTTCCTCTTTTAGCTCCCTGCCGTTCGATTTTAAGCAAATCAATTGCTGTGATGTTGAGAAAAATATTTTATCGATTACCTCTAAAGCGGTTGGCGAAGATGGTGTCAGTCGTAATATGATCGTTCCCATCCTTGATATTATTGTCCCTATCATAACTCATATCCTAAACTGGTCCCTCGATACTGGAGTATTTCCTAA
Organism: Colias croceus; assembly: GCF_905220415.1. Classification (NCBI taxonomy): domain Eukaryota; kingdom Metazoa; phylum Arthropoda; class Insecta; order Lepidoptera; family Pieridae; genus Colias; species Colias croceus. The sequence goes on along the minus strand of NC_059539.1, from coordinate 8,390,754 downwards.
AATTTGGAAACAGGCCAGTATCATTCCTATTCCTAAGAAAAAAAATCCTTCATGCCTGTCCGATTTCCGTCCCATCTCCATTCTACCCTTCCTGTCTAAGCTCCTCGAACGTCTAATCCATCAACAACTTTCCCAGTTTCTTCAAATCAACTCTCTCCTTGATCCCTACCAATCCGGTTTCCGCCCCGGTCATAGTACGACTACAGCCCTTTTGAAAATTACTGAAGACATTCGCCGAGGAATGGATAACAAAGAGCTTACAATTCTGACACTGTTGGATTTTAGTAATGCGTTCAACACTGTTGATTATGATATATTGTTGAGTGTACTGCTTTCCGTCAACGTATCCCCTGCGGCAATAGAATGGTTTCGGTCCTACCTACATGGCCGTCGACAACGCATTAAAGTTGAAAATACATTTTCTTCTTGGTGTGATGTAAGTGCTGGTGTGCCACAGGGGGGCGTCCTATCCCCTCTCTTATTTGCGATCTTTATAAATTGTGTTACTACAAGACTGACTTCATGTTATCACCTATACGCTGATGATCTCCAAATTTATTCTCAAGCCACTTTGACTGATTTATCTCTAGCTGTGAACCGTATAAATTGCAACCTCTCACACATATCTGATTGGAGTAAATCTTTTGGACTAAGTTTAAATCCTTCCAAAACACAGACGATTATATTTGGTAGTCAAAGTCTCTTATCTAGAATCAATTGGACGACTCTACCACCGATTGTACTGGATGGTATTATTGTTCCTTACAGTAAATTTGTTAAAAATCTCGGCATCATACTAGACGAAACTTTGTCATGGTCTCATCAGATAAAAAACATAAGTTCCAAAATATTCGCTGCTGCTTCTAGTTTACGCCGATTGCGTAATTTACTTCCCATTCCCACCAAAATTTTGTTGGCGCAATCCTTACTCCTGCCAATCCTTGATTACGCTGACGTGTGTTTTACTAACCTAACTCAAGAGCAACTTAATAAACTTGAGCGGTTACAAAATTTTGCTGTGCGGTTCATTTATGGTCTGCGCAAGTATGATCATGTTTCGGAATTTCGGTCAAGACTTCAGTGGCTCCCCATCCGCCTCCGCCGGAATACACATATCCTTTCCTCCCTTTATTCCATTATCTTTAATCCCTCATCACCTTCCTACTTAAAAGTAAATTTTGAATTCCTTGGCACTAGGAATTCGAACTTACGATCTGCTGAAAATCTTACGCTAAATATTCCTTCCCACTCTTCCAATTTCTTCCATTCGTCCTTTACCGTTCAGGCAATCCGATTGTGGAACTCCTTACCAGTCATAATAAGGAAAGCACAGACCCTTCATTCATTTAAAAATCAATTAAAAAACTACTACCTTCGTTCAATCAGTAACAAATCCTTAAAAGCTGTATAAATTTAAGTTCTCGTTTATATAATTTTTATTCTTGTACTATTATGTATCCACTTGTTTCCTTCTATATGTAAAATACCTTTCTATGTTTCCTCTTTCCTCTTCTTACTCTACTCTTTAATTCTTGCTCACTATATCTGTCTACATAGAGTTGCTTGGAAGAAATCGCTCACGAGCGATAAAGCCGCTCTTTGTACATATATATTATATATTTTAAGTTTGTCTTATATCATAAGTTATCTCAACCTTGTAACAAACTGTATTTCTGTGTATGTACAATAAAGAGTATTCATTCATTCATTCATTGGATGGAACAGATAATACGCATAGTAATTAGCGATTGTGCCATAAAGACTTTCAAAAAAAGAGTTGATTTTGGTAGTATTAGCCCGACAGAAATACTGTTTATATTGAACCTTAGATAAATTACCTGTGAAATGATATTCCTTGTATTTTCTTATGACTGGAACTTTCACAATTACTTGCACAGCATTTTACCATATTGATATTGTTTCTTTTTAACGTTTTTAAAAAATATTTTTAAATATTTTCAATAAAACACTCGACTTCAAGACTTTGGTTTTGTGTATGTCAAGATGGCGACAGATCGAAAAAATGCCACGCGCTTGACAACTGTCACTGTGTGTGTTAGTGTTGTTACAAGCGAAAAACAAGGATAGTGCATATGAGAACATTGAACGAGTAAAAGAGATAAAATATTGAGTTAACACATACAAAAAATATGTCTCGTCTGCTTATATTTGGATGTCTGTGGATTTTAAAACACAAATCATTAATTTACAAATTTTATTGAATTTTTTTAATATCATCTACCGTTAATTAATTAAATCCATACTAATATTATAAATGCGAAAATAACTCTGCCTGTTACTCAATCACGCCATAACTACTGAACCAATTTGCATGAAATTTGGTATAGAGATATTTTGATACCCGAGAAAGGACATAGGCTACTTTTTACCCCGGGACATAGGATAGGTTTTATCCCGGAACTCCCACGGGAATGGGAACTATGCGGGTTTTTCTTTCACTGTGCGGGCCAAGCCGCGGGTGGAAAGCTAGTTATAAATAAATCCTATGTTCTGTTTTCACGTTCATAACGTCTAAACCTAGGTATATATTATGCAGTATATTACTTACACCTCCAGGTGGTGTAGGAATACCATTGTACCGAATTTAATAAAAATTTAAAGAAAGTCCTGAAAAAAGAAAGACCTGGGAAAGGGTTTTATCCCGGAAATCGAATATAAGTAATTTTTAATATTTTTGTTTTGTATAAAAATAAAATATAATGACTGCAAATGACTTAATCAAGAAGCTTATATCTAATACACTAGAGATTTCGGTATGAACATTAACGTGTAACAAGAAAATATTGCCCAGTTAATATTAACATACTTAGTTAAGCAGCAAACAAACAAATAGAATATATTACTTTTGAATTTATATTTCTTGGTTTTTATGGCATTCAAATGCTTTATAAATATAAATTTATAAAGGATAGAAAAAATTCGATCACGAGGCGGGACTTGAACCCGCATCCTTCGCGCCATTCCGGGGCGGATGCCTAACCAACTCAGCCACTCGTGACCCGCCTGAGCAATCGAATTTATTCTATCCTTTCAGTTTTATGTGTCTTAAGGGACACACCGCGCGCCATCTATTGAGATGATTTAACAACCATTTCAACCAATATGAAGCACTTTTCAGTGAATACAATATTGTAACGATGGAACACGACCTTTTCTTGAATTTATATTTCTTGGTTTTTATGGCATTCAAATGCTTTATAAATATAAATTTATAAAGGATAGAAAAAATTCGATCACGAGGCGGGACTTGAACCCGCATCCTTCGCGCCATTCCGGGGCGGATGCCTAACCAACTCAGCCACTCGTGACCCGCCTGAGCAATCGAATTTATTCTATCCTTTCAGTTTTATGTGTCTTAAGGGACACACCGCGCGCCATCTATTGAGATGATTTAACAACCATTTCAACCAATATGAAGCACTTTTCAGTGAATACAATATTGTAACGATGGAACACGACCTTTTCTTGAATTTATATTTCTTGGTTTTTATGGCATTCAAATGCTTTATAAATATAAATTTATAAAATTCGATTGCTCAGGCGGGTCACGAGTGGCTGAGTTGGTTAGGCATCCGCCCCGGAATGGCGCGAAGGATGCGGGTTCAAGTCCCGCCTCGTGATCGAATTTTTTCTATCCTTTATAAATTTATATATTACTTTTGTTTATTATTTTTTAACGATCTATATCACCAAACACTATGTCTATGGTAGCAATGAGAATTGAAATATCAGCCAGCATCATCCTCTTTCCCATAACAGCTAATCCTGCTAAATGAAGATAGGAACAAGGTCTTAGAAATACTCTATAAGGTTTGGACGTGCCATCGGAAACCATATACACACCCAATTCTCCTTTTGGACACTCTATTGAAGTATATGTAGAACCTGGGGGCACATTAAATCCCTGAGAACATAATTTAAAATGATGAATAAGCGACTCCATAGAAGTTTTCATTTCAGCTCTGGCAGGCAACGTTATCTTGGAATCATCCGTCCTCACTTCTCCCGCAGGAATGGAATCTAATACTTGGTTTATAATTCTTAATGACTGACGCAATTCCATTAATCGCAAAAGGTGGCGATCATAACTATCTCCGAAGGTACCAACTGGTACGTCGAAGTCATACAAATCATAATTTATATATGGATGTGCTATTCTTAAATCCCACTTTACACCTGTACATCGCAACATAGGACCGGTGAACCCCAAACTCATTGCTTCGTGGGCACTCACAGCACCGATTCCAGCAGTACGTTCGTAATATAATCTATTCTCTGTGCAAAGATCTTCAGTTTCATCGCAGCGTTCACCCATCTTCATACAAAGCTCGTGAACGTCGTCAAGATATCCAATCGGAAGATCCTGAGACACTCCTCCAACTCTCATATAAGCATTATGGACACGAGATCCACACACTCTTTCAAATAGTTCATAAATTTTTTCCCGTTCCTCGCACATCCAAAAAAATGGAGTAATTCCACCCGCATCAAGAATAGTACCAGAAATGTTAAGCAGATGGTTAGCGATTCTAGAAAGTTCACTCATGAGAACCCTGATAGCCTGAGCTCTGGGTGGGGCTTCTATATTGAGTAAATTTTCCACAGCCAAAACAAAAGCTATTTCATTGGACATCGTACTTACGTAGTCGAGACGATCCATGAATGGTATACTTTGAGTGTAGTGCTTAGACTCCATTAACTTTTCAGTAGCTCTATGTAAAAAACCAATGTGAGGGTCCGCTCGTAACACCAGTTCACCATCCAGTTCGAGAATTAGTCGTAAGACGCCGTGAGCAGCTGGGTGTTGTGGACCAAAGTTAATCACCATATTCTTCAGTTTTCTTTCAATTGGCCTAACTGTTGCGTTCCAGATTACTTTACCATACTTTTCCATTTCAGGTGTTGGATAGATCGCTACTCCTTCGAATTGTTTCATAAATTCAGGATCCGGGTACCAGCGATGTCCATTTAAAGCTGCAAATATTCGAAGCTGCCTTATCCCTTGAAATTTGTTTAATAAAGAATTTACCTTTAAAAATTGCATCCTTGATTGCATCGCATTTATGTTCTTGACGATAAATTCTTTTCTTCTTTGTTTATTGCGTGTATTTCACGTTTATATGTCACTATTTTCATAGATACTTAAAATTGAAATGAAAAAAATAAATCCATTTTTATCAAGGTTAAAAAGGTTTTATATTATGATAAAGACGTGATGTATGAAAATAAAACAGTTCAAAAACATTAATATTTAATACTTATCTATACTAATCTATACTAATATTATAAAGAGGAAAGTTTTGTATGTATGTATGTATGGTTTTCACGCATAAACTACTGAACCGATTATAATGAAATTTACAACACATATTAGAGGGTAACTTGGATTAACACATAGGATAGGTTTTATCCCGGAAATCCCGCGGGAACGTGAACTATGCGGGTTTTCCTTTGAAAACGCGGGCGAAGTCGCGGGGGAAAAGCTAGTCTTTTATAAAATCTGAGAAAAAAGCATAAGTATTTATATATATATATTTCATAAAATATCGAGATAACGATGATTGGGAAATAAATCCTAGTTATCCTAGTAAGTACCTAAATAAGAATGCAAGAAGAGTCTTTGGTCAGAACAACTTGAAGGCATGTATAAAAATTTTAATTCTAGAGGATTAGGTATATAAGCAAATAGCTTATGATTACTTCATAAATAAACCAAATAATAAAAGATTTTGTTTTTCAGTTCGAGCTTTATATATTTTTATAACATGTCATACATATTCATTAAATACAATATTTTTGTTGATAGTCCTAATAAAATATTGATAAATAGGATGTATGTAGTGAACATCCAAAATTCCACAGACCACAATATATTAAACACGGAGCATATGTCAATGATAATATCTAAGTTGCAAGTTTGGTTGCAAGGGAACCATCATATTCTAAAATCTTTGTTATTTAAAAGTGCTAAATGATTTTCTGCTCTGCCATAATATGATGTTATTAAGACAAGATTCCGACAAAAATCCATTTTTTACATTAAGAATAACGACACGTTGCACTTAACATCTTACACCTAGTTTACTATAATGGTCTGTGGAAATAAATAAGCACAATACATTTTAGATTACCTTTTTATGTAGTATAACAGATTTTCTATATCGTAGTAATGTAAAATAATTTATCAGCAGACAACACAATATGAAACTGTGTAAATCGTTGTTTAAATAATGAGTATTAAAAATTAAATATTCAGTCCAATGCTTAAAATTGCATCCTACTATTGATTAAAATGGACAGTAACAATAATACATTCTTTCACGATATGATTTATTTTTAAACTAAGTATGTATTTTGTACAATAAAGTAAGTATATTATTGACCTTTATATAGCCGGTCCTACTTCATACATTCTTTTATATAAAGTACCTATGAAAAGTTTTACATTTATCAGCTATATACCCATTCTATAATTTTAGATATCATAACATTTGCATATATTGATCTAAAAATATCTAGGATGGCAATTCAAGTCAATAGGTACATATTATACTTCGGTAAATTTAATATAGGTACCAGACGCGTTTTAAAAATTTTTCTTAAGTAAGTAATATAATGTAAAAAATTTCACAGTTTCTATTCATTAAAGTTCTTTAAATTGTAAAATTATAATTTAATAGTGTAAGTACCATGTAAAACGTAATATAATAATACTATTTGTCAGCTTATGTTGACCATAAACGCGTGCTAAAGCTCGGCATGTAATAAAATTTATATGAGAAACTACTTTTTTGCATAGATTATACCAGTTTTATTAATTAAAAAGTGCTGTAAATTCTTAAAAGTCATTATGAGCATATAAATTAACATTTTTCACTATATAACTGCGTTTTTTTTAATCTATTTAATTTCACAACGATGTCTAAACTGCAATTTTATTGCCATCAATTACCTACTTTAAATTATTTGACGTAGGTACTCTTATCTTTATGGGAAACTTAATGGGAAATATAACACAACATACTTAATATTGGGGTATCCAGTTTGTCAATACTTACAATATTATTTATATTTATAAACATCCAATGGCTAAAATACTTCCTTATATGCAGTATATATAGACATAAAAGACTATGTAACGAATATCATTTTACAATTTACTTCCATCGACAATAATTATAATATATATTTTTTGTTTTTATCGGCTAATAATGGGGTAAATTTATGAAGGATGTTGTAATTTTTGACAAAAAAAACAATATTGCTCAAAATGGAGGTTATATTATAAAATAAATAATGTTTTAAATTCGTCACAATGTCTTTAATATCAAAGTACATTACTATATTATAGGGTAAAATATATTGGTCCATTTACATTTATTCTTGTAGCAATAATTTATAGTCGATATAAATAAACGTGTTATTTTCATACACTATAAGATAAAACTGATTGAATGGAATACACGAGGACATATTTATTTATTCAAACAACAAATTATTTAAATAAATGTGATCTTAAATGATAGTAGCTTGTGGCCATCAAGAGACATATAGGTATTCAATGTTTTAATTGTAAGAAAAAAATTGTAGGTATTCCAGTCCGCAACACGTATCCGTTTCAACAGTTTTATCGTTACTTTGAAACCGTTCAATTTGCATTGGATAATTTCTCTAACGAGTCTACGTAAATGCAAGAGCAGAGCTTCTGTAGGAACCTTAGTACACAACCTGAGAATCTATGGTAGCTGTTAGGTTTATTCTGCCATTTGACGCATAGATAATAAACCGGGATGCCAGAGAGAAGAATTCCAAGACCTATAGCCGTGTCCATGGGTTGAGTAAAGGCTGGAATGAAGACGAGACACGCAATAGCAACGAGGAAAACATAAGGAATAGCTAGATTAACTTTAATTGGTCGAGGCATGTCCGGTTTGGTCCTTCGAAGCCAGAGCATCCCAACGACGGAAGCGCCCACAGACAACCATAGAGTTTGCGAGAAATAGTTGATAAGGTCGAACACGTTGCTCGTTGTCAACATGAGTAGTGAGAAGAAACACTGAAAATAATATTAATCATATTTAAAATTTGTAATCTTACACACAAGGTGACTCATAAAAAAATGAGCTAGTAACACAGATTCTTTATGAAATCTTTTAACAACTAGCTGCAGTGAAATATTTATCAATTACTACTGTAACATCATTTTAAACTTAGGCCATTGACCCACACTTTCGTAACTGTAAAAAAGTATAAATCAGAAAGTAATCATCGTTTACATCGCACTAGTAATTTCAATCAAAACCGTATCGCGCAAACTTAAATTGGAGCACAAAAATTTCGATTCTAAATCTTGTGTTCCAATTTCAGATACGTACCGTAAACACGAGCGACGGTATAGGCGTTTGCTTATCAATGTGAAAGAGCGAGAAGAACGCGGGCATGTGTCCCTCTTGCGCGCCCGTCGCGAACAGTCGCGCTGATGTGAACAGCACTCCGTTCACACCGCCGAATGTTGATAATGCTACGAACACGGGGATCAACCAGCTCCATGCACCGAATAAACGGTCACCGAATACCTGGAAATTATATTTATTTATTTATAATTTTATCTAGCATGCCCCGGCTTCGTTTGGAAGGAGCTGAGATACTGGGTAAAGAAAGCTTTCTATTGGTAAAAGAATTTAAAAATCAATCAAGCAATCTTTGAAAACCTTAACTTGCTCAAAGTCATACTTAGGAACTGATGTCTGATAGCCCTTATACATCAGTCAGAGTCGACATCCGAAATCGAAAATTTAACAATAATTCCAAAAGTTTTCAAACTTCGGTCAAGTGAATAGTACATTGGGACGACAATAAATCTCATTTTGCAACCTTGTCCGCAGTTCGGAACATTGTTAAAATTGCAATTAAATTATTTTTTTGCTGTATGATCGTGAAAAAAATTCCAAAAGTTCTGCAAACTTGGGAAAGTTTTCGATATAATATTTCATATCACGTATTAAATTTGCAACCAATCTAAGTGTACGGAACATTGTTAAAATTGCAATCAAATTATTTTTTGCTGTATCGCCGTGAAAAAAATTCCAAAAGTTCTGCAAACTCGACACAGATATCGGAAATGTATACCGAACGGTTGTGTAAGTTTGCAACCTTTTTCGTTGACCGGAACATGTTTATTTATAATTATTTTTAATTCGTGGTCATTTTCGAGTAAGGTGGTCTCGGAATAATTACAAAAGTTTTGGAACTTGGTTGCAAACTTCGAAAACACATATTCTGATGCATTTACAAATTTGCGACCTCATTGCATTCAGTTTAATAAATAAAAAATGTTGTGTGGTTTTATGAAACCACGGTAAAAGTGAAACTTTTTTTCACACTATAGATATAACTAAAAATTATCGTATTTGTACGATAATTATCGTACGTATCGTGCGTCACGCGACATGCGCTACACAGACCAAAAAGTTTGAGACGGTGTAATAAAAGTTTCACTTTAAAAAAAAAACATTCAAACTCAAACTCAAACTCAAACATTTATTTATTCAATTAGACTTCTTTTAGAAGCACTTTTGAAACGTCATTACATATTTTAACATTTACCACCGATTCGGAAAGCAGTATCTACGGAGAAGAATCGGCAAGAAACTCCATAGTTGCTCTTTTTAATCATGTCAGTTTTACAATTTAATTTTACAAAATACATTATATGTGTTATATGTACATTATAATCATAATATGCCAAAGAACTGTCCTGTGGTTTTTACGCGACAACCCTCCATGGGTTTTTATCGTCCATATATTCCTTAATACTGTAATAGGCTCTCTGAATAAGTACATTTTTTATATAAGTTTTAAATTTAGAACTACTGAACTCTTTAATATTATGAGGAATTCTGTTGTAAAAGCGTATACCTTGACCCATAAATGAATTTTTAACTTTGGCTAGCCGGAAAAATGGAATTTCAATTTTATTTCTGTTTCTTGTGTCATAACAATGTCTATCTCCTACTTTTGTGTGTAAATAAGCGTTATTGTGTACATATAAAATATTATTAAATATATACTGCGACGGTACAGTAAGGATACCAGTATTCTTAAAGAGATCTCTTAGTGAGTCTCGAGCACGCAAATTATATATAGAGTGTATGGCTCTTTTCTGTAGTATAAATATAGTTTCTATATCTGCACCCCTGCCCCATAGTAGAATTCCATAGGACATAATGCTATGAAAGTAGCTAAAGTAAACCAATCTAGCCGTCTCTTCATCGGTGAGATGCCTTATTCTTCTCACTGCATATGCAGCTGAGCTGAGCTTAGCAGCGGTGGTGGTAATATGGGCCCCCCATTGTAGCTTCTCATCTAGTGTCAAACCAAGAAAAACAGTAGATTCCACAGGGTATAATACCTCCCCGTTTAAAATAATATTCCTTTTCACCTTTTTTACATTTGGGAGGATAAATTCTACACAATTTGTTTTTTTTGCATTTAGTAGTAAATTATTAGCATTAAACCAATCGGATATGCGTGAAAGAGCAGAGTATTAATAGAGCATTAATATTCAATATCAAAAGATGTTCCTTACACTGGTTGCAAATTTAATACGTGATATGAAATATTATATCGAAAACTTCCCCAAGTTTGCAGAACTTTTGGAATTTTTTTCACGACCATACAGCAAAAAATAATCCGGACTGCGGACAAGGTTGCAAAATGAGATTTATTGTCGCCCCAATGTACCATTCACTTGACCGAAGTTTGAAAACTTTTGGAATTATGTGAATTGATTGTCTTAACTGACTGGAGTATTATGATAGCCTATTTAAATCTTTGACATAGATTTTGATAAATTATTTGGCAGTCACTGACGAATAAGCCAGAACAACCGACGACGAATAACAGAACTTATCAGGAGAGGAAAAGGAAGCTGTGAAACCGGTCTAAACTTACAAAAGGTGCATGCAAAATATAACGAGTAATAATAAGCTAGACCGGTTTAATGAATTATGTAAGATCACCCTTGGCAATGTCAGCGCATCTTGTTATTATTATTTTCATTTTTTTATTAATTTTAATAAATTTGGATAAGTAATGAATGCCTGGATGTAAAATAAATTTATGAACAGCAAATAATTTGAAATGAGTTTAATTTTAAGTACCTACGCGTTATGAATACTGGTAGACGTTTCTCTCGATATAATTCTGAATTCTGATACGTATACGTACCGACGACGCGGTTGGCGCAGTGGTAAAGTAACTGCCTACTGAGCCGACGGTCCCGGGTTCGATCCCCGGTCAGGGCAAATATTTGTGTGATGAACTCAATTATTTGTTCTTGGGTCTGGGTGTTATTATCTATATATGTATTTATTAAATATTATATTTATCGTCGCCTAGTACCCACGACACAAGCCTTAATTGAGCTTACTGTGGGACTATTTATTTATTTATTTATTTATTTACCAAGGATAGCCAACAATTGTTTACACTATATATGGCATAAAAGGAAAAATACAATTTAACGTATCAAGTGTAACAATTACTTACAGGCTAACACTACATGCTTTTGAAAACGGTTATGACTTATGAACATTAAAAAAAAAAAAAAAAACTGATAAATACACAAGATAACGTTTAACAAATTATCAACAGAATATCTATTTAAAAACTAATGTAAGTCATATTAAAATAAAATCGGCATACAAAAATTACAATTTTAAAATATTAAATTAAAGTACATAAAAAGTTAAAAACCAACATAAAAATTCATTTTTTATAATATTAATAATATAATATAATATCTACATAAAAATAAAGTTCGACAGACAAAATATCTATTTAAACAATGTAAATATTCAAGTTAAGATAAAATCGGAATTTAATTTACAATTTTCAAATATAATATTAAAAAGCTTAAAAAAAAAAACCAACACAAAAATTCAATTTTTTTTTATAATATCTACACAAAAATATAGTTTATAGAACAAACATAAGAAAAATATCCATTTATAAATAATTTAAACATTCATATTAATATTAAGATAAAATCGTCATTCAATTAATTACATTACAATATTAAAATTAAAGAAAAAAAATTAAAATAACAATAACAATAAAAAAGCTACAATTAAATAAATACATTATTTGGTACAATTATTTTTCCTTGAAATATTTGAGAGAAGCATTATAAAACTTAACCACACTGTCTGCATTTATATCTATTAGATCACTGTATTCGTTTAGAGATTTAGTTAATCTGCCGATGGGGGAATTTGCCCCTAGAACCGTTCTTCGTAGTGGCGGACAGAACGGAGTAATACATTTACGTGGGTACTTGGATGGAACGCGAAAATTTATCAGATGCAATATGCCTGGACAGTTAATTTTATTTCTAAGAATTTTAAAGAGAAACAACACATCGCTGACATTATAGCGGGTCGATAGAGAGATCATTCCGAAAAAGCCGAGACGCTCCTTGTAAGAGGACTAGGTCGATTTGTGTAATAATGTCCTATAATATTTATTTATTTATTTACCTACTATTTAGTTCAGAATACCACAACGAAAACGATAACAGAGTCCTAAATTGAACAAATGCAGTGCATAATAATTCCAATTGATTGTTGCGCCTGGCAACAATAAGACAACAAAGTATTCATAACAACTACTATGTGCTTAGTGCTTACCATGAAGTAAGCGATATCGTATCAATATCCTATAATTACTCATTCCGAATGCAAAAATAACGATTAAAAAAATTATCTTCATACCAACGGCCTTAGAGATAACAAAAAAATGATTTATTTCCGATAATCTCATACTACCACGTACCACAGCCACCGCGGAGTTTGACATCATTTCCATTTTGGAGACAACGGCGAAGTAGGCCAAGTTTGCCATTACGTAGATAATAGTCACCATCGGCATAGCGATCCATATCGCACGCGGCAAATTCCTGAAAGTACGTGAAATAAATATCTCATTAACATTTTTATTGTCTAACATACTTGTACAAGGTCAATTGAGTTATGCTGCTTTTAATTTGTTGTTTAGTCTAAAGACTAAGCTCTTGTAATAAAATACTTTTAAATCTTAAAAAAATTACCATAAAAATACATTTTGGTATTTGGTCTTCTACATTCATTACTACATTTAAGAACCTAAGTACTCTTACTTAAATTCAAATTCTTCATCGAGTTTTCTGAAGTAATTATCATGAGAGAAAGCTTTAGATTTTGTAGTAAAACAAATACTAAGGTACCGCGGTTATCGGAAGTTTGTAAAAACATCGTACACTTGTATCAGTTGTATTTATAACTACAATATTAGTGACATCATAACTATGTTATGCCTATCACAAACGATCCCACTTTTCCATTATTGTATCTTGATTGTATCTATAAATAAATTCGTCAACATTTCCGCTATAAGTTATAACGTACTAACTACGTAGGAAGGATAAAATAGAATGTATAAAAAAACGAATGAAATATGATTTTGTATTTCTCCTTTAAAAAGAGAATACAGCACTTTTGTAATACGTGATTAATTTCAATTTGTAAGAAAACTAAAATTTATTGTTACTAATCCAGGAGCATAGCGATAGTACTCGATAAGTATTACGTAATAATAGCGTGCGATATTGACATAATATTATATCTAAGATTAATTAGGTATTATTGCTCGAAAAATTTGATAATAGCCTATGATATTTATATCTTGCCATTGATATGGGTATCGTAACTTAAGCCTATATTGCTAAAAGAACGTACGCAATGTAAGATAATATCCAAGTCATTGCCATTATTTCAGTAGGTCATTAGAAGCTTGAGTGGGGTCCGATAAAAGACCCTGACAACCGAGACTAGATAGCAAACGTTCTAAATGAATAATGCATGTAATAGCACTCAGAAGAACAAACGGAGGTCTGTTTGAAAAACGAGATTGGAAATCCTTGATAGATTCCAATGAATATAATTGAGCTGGAAATAAAACCTAAACGCAAAACAATGAGACATACTTACATAAAATCTACGTCTAATGAATTACCGTTACAAAAATCGTTTGCATATTAAATAATCCTCTTATTTATACTTTACTAGCTGTGCTCCGCGGATTCACCCACATTGCTCGGCTACTGTCGGTGTTAGCGACTAGCGTGATGATTTATACTTTTTATCCTATAGCCTTCCTCGATAAATGGGCTATCTAGAATTTTTCAAATCGGACTAATAGTAGTTCCTGAGATTAGCACGTTTAAACAAACAAACTCCTCTGCTTTATAATATTAATTTAGAATAGATTTAAATAGGACCATTTAGTTGAATGTATGAATTCAAATAAAGATTTTATTTATTTATTTAAATATATTAGGGGTGCCGCAAGGATACTTGCTTGGGCTCTCATTATTCTTTATTTACATGAATGATAAATTCAATGATAATAAATAAAATTTATAATTTAGTTATAATAAGCAATTATAATGAAATGTTATTGCAAACTAAGCCTAGTTCCCCTGAGTGAAACTCTATATTACGTGGGATGTTCGATAAACTCTCGAGGGATGCTCGTCATGGATTTGTCATTTGAACGTTTACTCTGAATACCCACGCAATTAATGGTCTCTGAAGGTTTTTCTATATACACTCGATTATAAGAATTTATCTTAAATCTATTGAAGTGTGCCATAGGAATCTCAATTTGCGATTTAATACGCAAAATTATACACAATTTTGTTGAAGATGGTAATTTTTCAATACAGTTAATTTTTTGTGTAATTATAAAATGCAAAAATAAACGTCTTTAATACGATAATCTTTTGAGATTCTTCATGAACGATGTTTAAACATAAATTAATGAATACCATAAACCAATTACTTAATGCAGTGAAAATATCAGATAAGAACGTATATTTTTTATCCTTTACGTGATCTAAGTACGATAGACGTTACAAGATAGCATGATAAGTGATAACAGCAGTTTAAAGGCCATCACGTGCTTACTACTAACGGGGCTTATTAGGAAGTTTTTATACTCTATTGATTTCTGTCCTTTAGCAATATTTTCCGATATCTCTATTCTTTATCTATGAAGTATTTTACTATTTTGCTCAATTGAATAGTCAATGAAAGCTTAATACAAAATACAGTGAAATGATAAGTAATAAATACACATAATGTACAGTAGTAAATATAGTACCATCGATCAATCAAATATGTTAATTAATTTGAAATGATTGGTAAACATAAATATTGATAAAAAAATATATTTTTATTTCGTTCCTTATTTATAATAAAAAAACCATAACTAGGTACTTACAAGCTTATTTTTTGCATTAAGAGATTCATTTTTTGTCCTACAAACCTTTTTCTTTCGTCATAAAATGATAATGGGAACGATCATGTTTTTAAATATTTTGTAAATTGTTCAATTATATCCTTTGGAACGAGGATTATGATTGTATTTGAATACTATGTATATATTACAAGAACTTGCAATAAAAATTATTTTTATCGCACCTAATATTTTTATCTTAATTTTATTAATGTGTTTGGATAATAAATTAAATCTAAGACAATGTGAGCATTATCAATTGCTATTTGCATTACAATATCCCACCAAAAACATTTTCATGTAAAATGTTGCCAAGACGAGCCCATATGACTCGCACTGTCAAAAAGTTATCAGATCTCATGTAGAGCGAAGCTTCTAACACTACACGCCCTAACTCTACAAGGCCTAACTTCACAAACTCTACACCTTAGTCAAAATATGCGGCTTGGCCATTTCGCTACATTCACATCGGCGTAAGGTGAAAAATTAATTCACTGTGCATTACTTTTGTGTTATACAATAGTTCTTGTAGTAACGAACGGCCAAGCCACATATTTTGACTAAGGTGTAGAGTTTGTGAAGTTAGGCCTTGAAGAGTTAGGGCGTGTAGTGTTAGAAGCTTCGCTCTACATGAGATCTGATAACTTTTTGACAGTGCGAGTCATATGGGCTCGTCTTGGCAACATTTTACATGAAAATGTTTTTGGTGGGATTTCATTTCTTTTTGTAAGTTGTTTGTAACAAAATTTTATAAGTATGTCGATTAAAGTTTTAATTTTTTTTTAACAAGGAGTACCTATACCTATACATATATCTAGGGGAACCAAGTTTTAGATTATTAGATTAGACCTCTAGCGTCATCAAAATTTAATTTAAAATTACAGGTCTCATACAAACTCCCATCCCCTAGTTTAAGGGGTTGGGGGATGAAAGTTACAAGTTTTATAATTTTTTTGTTGTTTGTGTGCTAATACTAGCTTACATACAAAATTTCAGCTTTCTAGGACATTAGGAAATACCTTAAGAATTTTGATGATCATCAGTGAGTCAGTGACGAAATTAGCGTTTTTTAGATATAAATAAAATCTGAAGTATAAAAGCTAATGTAATTAAAACTTAATATGTTCAATAAGTCCGCTATTGACAATATATCCCGAAAATTTTGTTGATCTAGCATAATCCAAACCCAAGTTATGAGGGTTCAAAAAAACGTCGAAGCGCTTCGAGAAAAGGTAGGTAGTGCCCGTGCTTGTTCGCTTGGCTCGTCTTGGCGGGGGCACTACCGTGTCCCCAGATAACTTTGCGGTCGACAACCTTGACATTACTGGAATAAATAATCCATTCTGTCGGCTTCATGTGGTTTCATTGAGACAAATACTTTGTAAAAATATCCGGTAAACTTCCAACTACGCTATTTGACACTGCCTCGAGAATTACTGGTATTGGACATGCGATAATTAATATAAGTGTCATACTAATGTTGGTTCCCTTTTGAGATCGCATCGAATATCAAAACATTTTTGAACAATTGTAGCTTGAAGAGATATCCTATCATTAATCCTACTAATCCTAGATACTAATATTATAAATGCGAAAGTTTGTGTAGGTATGTGTGTGTGTTTGTTACTCTTTCACGCAAATTCTACTGAACAAATTACAATGAAATTTAACATATAGAGGGTAACTTGGATTAACACATATGATAGGTTTTATTCCGAAAATCTCACGGGAACAGGAGCTATGCGGGTTTTTCTTTGAAAACGCGGGCGAAGACGCGGGCGGTAAGCTATAGTATATCACAGATACATTATTAAAGCACTCAAGCGGAAAACAGGTTTTGTTAAACGTATTAATGTTCATTATAAGAAAAATTTTAATGTCATTTTACCTTTATGATTCGGTTAATCCCTTGTAAAGAACAAATTGGAAACCAGTGTGCGTTTGCAAGATTCTTATGTTAATGTTTTAACAAAGATAATTTTATGTTAAGGCATTTTACAATCTGAAGTACGGAAGTTACTTTCAATGGATACGTTTTATAGCTTAAAGATGATAGGCACCATAGATCTAGATCTGTGATAGGCGCTCATATAGGTACTTTCTAAATACGTAGGTACCTACTGTTGCAATCACAAAAAGAAAAGTCATAACCTAAAAGTATCGTAAATCGTTTGGCATTTGCATCTTGCGTGTCTTTATCGATTAAGTACACGGTATCGATTACGATGAGGATATTATCTACAATATCAATCAAAATCCTGTTTGTTTCGACATAATTCATATACAACTTTAAGAAGTGTGATTTAACAAATAATTTTTCGCTCAATATTACAAAGGCAACATAAAATAACTTACTTGTATGGATCCTGCAGCTCTTCAGTGACAAAGTTCAAGTAATTCCACCCGCCAAAAGCGAAGAGTCCAGAATAAAAAGCTACCGCCACTTTACCAGCGCCATACTCGCCAGCAAACGCATCCTTAAAGTTTTCGGTGTGACCTGTTACAATAATAAATGTATAATTTAAATGTATAATGCTGCTAAAAAATCAGAAATTTAGTATCGGTTTTGATCTTCTATGTTTGCTCTAAAAATTATGATTTTAAAGAGCAGTACACATGGATATCTTTAGAGAATTTTAGGTCAGTGGTTCGAAATATATTATTAGACTAGCTTTCCGCCCGCGGCTTCGCCCGCGTTTTCAAAGAAAAACCCGCATAGTTCCCGTTCCCGTGGGATTTCCGGGATGAAACCTATCCTATGTGTTAATCCAAGTTACCCTCTATATGTGTGCTAAATTTCATTCAAATCCATTCAGTAGTTTTTACGTGAAAGAGTAACAAACATCCATACATCCATTCTTACAAACTTTCGCCTTTATAATATATTATGTTAGATGTTAGATTTTGATCCTCCTCAATCTTTTCTTGTCTTCATAAAGCATAATCTAAAGTTTACACACATGCATTTAATAATCATTATGATTTGTGTTTGTGTTTTCAATACAGTCATTGAATTGTACCTAGGTGCTGCCTCAGTAAACCTAAAGACTTTGTACTTGTCAAGTACAAGTGGGTCAATGTAGCAAGTGGTGAGAGTAACGTAGTTTTCCAATGACCTTCGATTAATAGTACAGTAATCGAATAGGAATAAATACAAAAGAACGAGTTGAGTGACGAGCGATATCTATTTTTAATAAAAAGTTCGACATGCTTTCACCAACAAATAAGAGCAAAAGTTTGTACTTTTTATAATAAAGCGTTCAGCAATTGATTGAATTTCTAAAAAAATACAATTTCGAATACATTTTTTATGTGTTTTAACGTGAAAAATTAACCAAAAATTTTAAACTTATTCGTATTCTAGAGCTCTACCACGCTCTACTTGCGAGTTAGGTTAGTCTCAAATACTAGAAAAAAATGTTTATATTATTTCAGTACATATCTACTGTTTATACCAAAGGTATTTAAGAGGAGGCTCCCTAAATTTTATGTGAATTTGCATTAATATTCCGAAACAGTCACACATACAATCAAAATGGAACTTTAGTATATGGTTTATTGGGTCGTTTTCTTTCCATGTACAAGACAGTTACGTAATTGTAACATTTTCGCTCGATTCATTTTTTATTCAAAAATTATGCATTTTTTAAGGATTATTACATTTTTATAAAGATTTACTTGGATTTTATGTCTAAAATAAATGATAACAGTAAGAAAATATAGTTTACTATCGAATCCCAAAATATTTTTTCTCTAGATCAATTATTACTTTAGTTATAAGCGAAATAAGAATTGAGACTTACGAGATTTAGTTTCGAGCTCGAATGCGATCAAAGAGCGCACGTGATATTCAACTTTATTACGGCTGTGTTAGCGTCTAGCACCGTAGCGTCTAGCACCAGTGCCAGAAATTACGTTAGAGTGCCTGGTCTTAAAGTAAAGCACTTAGATGTAGATTATTTTGAATTCCAGTACATTTATAAACGATATGAAAAAAATGTGATGTAGGTATTAACTATTAATTATGAAACGAATTATGTTATTAATTTGACTCTTTAGCACTCACCAATTCCGATATAATACAGTCCAGATATGATGATGATCACTAAAGCAAGAAGCTTCGAAGCCGTGAAGACATCCTGTATTCGCATCGTCCACCGCACACTAATGCAGTTGATGGCTGTTAATATACCTGGAGAAATTGTGGAAAAGTTCCAGTAATCATATAATTGCATGACCAAGAAATACATCAATCATAATATGGGAGAGATATATCATCAATTACAGACATTTCTAATCTGCCAAGTTACTTAAATCGCTTTCACAATATATTAAGTTTTCTAGTGTAAATAGATTGTTGATGGAATATGAGAAGTAAGTATTAATAGTCAACAATCAACTTAACGCTAAAGCTGTTACGAAGCGAGCGGGAAACGGTTCCTTTAGAGTTTAGATGATCGGGAATTAGGTTAAGTGGAAGTTTCCGCCTATTCCCCGAAGATGCAGTTTAATGATAGAATTGAAGACAACTCCGCTATAGATACAAATTTTCATTTCTCTTTCATATAATGCGCAAAAGTATCAACGGGATAATCTATTAAACTAAATTTATTACTTGGTATTTTATTGATTGAATCATCTAATTATTCTAAAGCCTAGGTATGTAAAAATATACCTACAGTCTACATACCTAATACCTATGCTAACTAAGTAAACATGGTTTCGCAATTACTTCAATACCTAGATGTAAAATACATATAGAGTTCTTGACATGTTTATTATCTTCCCGGGTACATACCTTGTACCTATGTATTTCTGCGCAATCGAATCTATGATTTTGCTGTATCAGTTTCTCCTTAACATTTTGATGATGCAATAGAAGTGAGCAGTAGTAGATTGACAAAGCTTAGCAGTGGTGCTTTAATAATATTATAATGATCAATTTAGGTATCGGTTTTCACAAATATGTACAATGTACATTGTTCTATCAACTTTGACTTTTGATATTTCTTAATACATTCAACATATAACATTAAAAAATTGCAACATTACCAAAAAATCAAATAAGTTAAATTGTTTTTAAAGGTCAATGTGCTTAAGTTTGAGCTTGCCAAATCGTAGGTAATGGGTAAGTTAACTTCGTGAATTTATTACGAAACATCTCGTATGAATGCTAATGAGTATAACTGGTAATCGTATAAACGAAAACGAGTAACTGCTTCAACAATATCTACATAGTCTTCATACCTACCTACTATACCAAAATCTCATCGTGAGGTACCTTCAGGTAAATGATTTCATTTTAGAGAGCATGTCTAAAGTCTTTATGAAAATAATTAAAGTTATTATTATTATTACGTTGTTGCATACTTATGCATTTTACGTTTATTTATATACATGTATTTCCTAAACAACTTAGCAAAACATTACGTGTCAATTATGGCTATAAAATTATCCTCATGTTCAGTACTTCTGCTATCTGTGACTTCAATAATTTATTAGTTTATTTCATATGAATGTACCTATACTAATTATTCATTATTTTAATATACGTCTATAATATATATGTGAGGTGTATAATTATGCACCAGTCACCACCCACTATACTATGGAGATTATCATAATTGAATCGTCTCTTGTCAATGCATATGTAGGTATTGAGTATTGACATAAGACGCGGTTAATTAAAAATCTTAGAATCTATCAAGTGAGGCATAATGGTACATAATATACATATATCTGTGAATATAAGAACAAACACAATATAACATTGAGAAGCATCAATCAGTGTTTGTCGGACTCTCCCCATTTTCTCACAGGCATAAAATTGTTTTTGCTAACCGAATACCTACTATCTGGGGGCGAGCAACGTGTGTTTTATATTCAAATAACTCCTTAATCGTAAAATTACAATACAGATTCGTTGATTTTATTACATTTAAAGTTTTTCTATGCCTACCAAAACATTAAGGTAGGACACGTCTATTCATTTGATATCCAGTGAAACAAAATAACGTTGTAGGTACTGCTTTTGTAATTTTTTTTTATGTTTTTAAATGTACATTTAATTTAAATATTCATAGCTAAATTCCTTATTACCAAGAACATAATAGCAACCACACAATATGCTGTAGGCTGTAACAAGAAGAAACTAGGTATTCCTATCATGTATATTCAATCATGTATCTATATTCGAGTACGTTTGCCTAAACCTTCGATTGCGACTTGTATCATTTTTTTCGATATTATCATCTATTGATTCCTAATATAAAAAAAAAAACTTCTAAATAGCTACTTATATAATTTAATGTAGTTTTATACTACCTACAAATGTTCTAAAGACCATAACCTGTTTTAAGTCCTGATGAATGATGGTCCTTAGTTTAATGACTTGCTAACACTTTGTTTAAACTTAAGAATGTTTCTTATTATATACCTATATTATGTACATTAAGCACAATGTAGAGTTAACGACATAATGATATCTTAATGATGTAGCTACTACAAGTTTGAAAATTAGAGTCATAGTGATGGCGCCACGTTGCCGCCATATAAAGGGATGTGCTGAATGCAAACATTGAGCTTAGTCGACCTTATCTCAAACCTTGCAAGTCAGTATTCAAATTTCTTTATTTTTTCTTCCTAACTGGGAACTAAAATTTCAAAACTTTCATACTCACTATGTATAACATGAATTGTATTGCAATGGTATTTTTATGAAACTCAACGAAACAAAATATGTCTCTCTTAACTAAAAGTACAATTTGGCACTCTGAATAATGAATTGCTAGGTATATCTTAAATAAAAATAAAAAGGGATACTTACACAAACAAACTGCAGCCAAAAGCTTCACCGCATTGGCAGGTGGTTCACATTCCGGGAAGAATGGTTTAACAACGTAGTGGCCAAAAGTGAGAGCCACAATCGCTTGTGTCGTGGGTCTTATAATGAGTAGAGCGATCCACATTCTCAAAAACGCAGGCAACGGCCCGAAGGCCGTGTATATGTAGGCATAGTCACCGCCAGACCTCGCGATGGAAGTCCCAAGTTCTGCATAGCATAAGGCACCTAGAGTTGATAGAAGACCACTCACGAGCCATATTATAAGCGATGCGGCTACGGATCTGGAAGAAAAAACTATTTCAATAAAGATATGTAATAAGACAATACGGGTCAAATGCGTAAAATTGATATGGCAGGAGTAATATTATCGTTGATAAATGGCTAACTGAGAGATGAAATCGGATAACGTTGTCGAAAATGCAAGTACCATATCGATTACCTGATATGGAGCCGGTTTTGGTATAACCGCGCTGTAACTGTACTTACCTTCTATCGGTTCAGGGGCATGCTCTACTTTACTGCAAATATGCCACACTCAACCTTAATTACCATAAGAACTTTACGCAGTAACCTAAAAGTAGATAGGTACTATTAATACTATAATATTGTATTTAGAAATCTTTATAAATAGGTAAATGTGGCATAGATGAGTACGAATTACATTGATAATTAATAAGCAAACGACATTTCCTAGATTAGGGTAAATGTCAATAAATGCAAACGATTAGGTACAATGTAATCATTATGTTACATTACATCATCATTATCTACCTAGGTAGATATTGTATTACATTTTCGAGTTCAACTAAAACTAAACATTCGCGATGTTTTTTTAAACAAAATATAAGTATGTACCTATAACCTATATCTAGATACTCATATTATCATAGAATTATGTATTATGCGTGTCACAGGTGTGTATTTTATCAATTTCACCTCGATTTAGATAAAAAAATAGTCAAATTGCATGCGGCCTAAAGCATGACTTAATATTATATTTTCCTTTATTGTTGCTTTCCTAGAACTAAGAAAGACTAACTTCGTTGGTGGTTTTAATTACAGCCTTGAGACTGTTGCTAAGTGAATCGAAGTGCGTTCACCGCTCGATTATTATTACCTCATTGATCAAGTGATTTCTATAGTATAAATCCCGTCCGATTAGGGCCCTTCTGGCCTCCTCCACTCAAGCGACAGCTCAAGCCGAGGTTCGTGGTCCCCGTCAAGGGGGGACGCCCTTGTGCATGTCGCTACCAGGGTGAACCTTCAGTTCACCCCCGCGTCCGCGTTAAAATGTAGTAGCCCTTCTGGCTAACATTGAGAAACACCATACAAAAAAAAAAATATAGTATAAATCTAGTAGGTATCTATAGTTATTATAAAAGCAATATTTTCGTAATAAAACAGAAAAGTACAACTTTACTGTAAAAAAATATTAAAAACTTATTGTCGCCCCTATTCCCTACAAAAAGTTCAATTTAAATTGATGTCAGTTCTATTTTTACACATTTTAGGTCAAAACATATCGCCTTTGTATTTCACGTTTCCTGTTTTTAGAGACATTTTTTGTAAATTAAAGCACGTAGGTACCTATATGATTTATGAAATGAATGTAAAAAGAGCTGTAATGTCATTACATTACAAATTCATTTAAAGTCCGTAGGTTGAGTAACCTTGAGAGATGTATTAAATCTCTATAAATACATTACAAATTTACAAGTAATCTTGATCTAAAACAGGAAAAATATGGAGAATAAAGATCCGTTTCTGTAATTAGTTATGTACCTACTGGCTACTAGAGATGAAATGGAATCCAAACGAAACAAGATATCGAAAACAACAACGCCTTGACCAGCCAAGGAGACGGGGCATGTTACTGCCCTGATTAAATTAATTGGCGTAATTTAAAGATTCTACAATTCTCCATTAAATATAATTCGCGATACATTATATGTTCCAGAAGTTGCTTAGAATATGATTAAAGTTTTCCATGGACTCAAAAGGAAAGTGCAAAGATGATTTCAAATTGTGTAGGTAGGCATAAAATGAAAGTTAGGTACCGATATCATGCATTGCGTATAGGTACGTATATAAACAAAAAGGACCAGGAAATTATATTTAATTTACCAAAAAAACTTGTCAATAACTACTTACCTATCTATAATTAATTTATCATAAAAAATTTTGCATTTTATGTTTATTATTTAATAAAAAAAAAATCCAGAGACTGTACAAATAGGTACCTTACCTACCTAGATATCGTACGGTACAAATCCAAAATAGGTATAGATATAAGTAGGTATTCAATAAACGACCTCGATTTTATTATGTACTAGCGGTCCGCCCCGGCTTCGCCCGTGGTACATGTTAACGTTTTCTCTACATAAGAACCATCCTCGTACTTCAAGGAATATAATAAAAAAAGAATTATCGAAATCGGTTCAGCCGTTCTCGAGTTATGGAATTACAACGAAAAGTGGCATTGATTTTTATATATTAGATTTAGTTAGTATTACTTTTTAAACAATGTAACATCAAAATGTGCTGCGTTTTAAAATATTTTAGAAAATCAGATCAACATTGTTACCTACAATTACAATTGGATTAGCAGGTAACTCGCGTATGACTTGCACGCTATGTAGTATGAATGGCACTACTATAATTCTATTACGCATACTAGACTATTATTATCAAATACATTTATAGCTTAGGAATGTCCTTACAATATCTAATGATAAACGCGTATTTCAGCTCAAATAGATAAATTATAATTTTCTGGAAGTGTAAAATATGATTTTTTTTAACCGACTTCAAAAAAAAGGAGGAGGTTATAAATTGGGCCGGTATGTTTTTTTTTATGTATGTAGGTTTCTGAACCGATTTACGTGATTCTTTTTTTGTTCGATGCGGGATGGTGTCGAATTGGTCCCATAAAAATTTTATTCGTATAGGCCCAGTAGTTTTTATTTTATGAGCATTTTTGTCTGTATTTGTAAATGTTGTAAGTGCAATTTTGAAGTCGGTGGTTTTTAACGCAGTTATCACTTGTTAAAAGTTCATTATCTAAGTATACCTACCTAGGTAGGTAGGTAATAAAAGTTTTCTTACAAAATATGTAAAACACTATGATAATATAACAATATTAATGTAGTTTAATATTATTATAGTTTACACATAGATAAATTAATTAATAGGTAACACTAAAAGCTTTTATGGTGAACATGATTATAGTTACAAAATATTTTGGTTCGGATTTGACATTTAAAAGGGCGGGAAACAAATTATATTACTTACCCAGTGTATAAGAAAACTCCAGTAGGTGATATAAAAATTCCAGATCCTATAATAGTACCAATTATAATACCAACACCATTAAACAGTGTTATTTTGCGTTTCAAAGTCACATTTCCTTCCTCGCCTTTTATTTCTTCGCCCATACCGCAAAAAATCAATCACAGACGCCGGCAAACACTACGCACGTGGCCGTGTGACAAATTTGCACGATTTTACGTTATTACCCAATTTTTAATTCAGCAGTCTACGCATTGTCGTCAGTGTTCCACTAAAACTTTTACACGACTATTTCACTTTCCGTAACCATTTTTACGATCTAGAAACAAGAATCGACTGGCGCGATCTGACGTCAAATGAGTAGAAATTCAACAACACGTCAAACATATATCAGGTAAGCGGACGCTCGGCGCATGTGCGGCCGCTAACTGGAGACTGGCACTAGAGTGCTGTGTTGGTGAACAGTGAACACTAAACACCCTGTAGTCACTAGTCAGTGATGGAAAGCCCGCACGCAACAAGGACGTCGATAGCCTCGACCCTATTGAAATGAAAGAGACGGCATGAAGGTCACGAGGTCTATAAAAGCTTCTGTTACGATAAAAATAATAGGTACGAAAAAGTTTTCTTTTAATTCGATCTTTTCAATTGTTAAATACTTGTGGTATTTACGTATCGGTACTCGGTTTTAGCTCAAATATTTGCACATTATTATCATTATATTATGCTAATGTTAAGCATGATTAAAAGTGATAAGGAATTAGGATTACAATTATGCAGATAATTGTATAAAAATATTTTAAATATGACTAAGTAATCAAAAATATGAATAGCGAATAATTTACTTACTACTTACCTATTAGTAATTTTAACTGCCAGGAAGGCGAGAACATAATGTTAATCCAGAAGTTACAAATTAACAGTCTGAAAATAAACAGGAAATATACGTATTATATTAATATTGTTAGGTACAATTTAAACTAAGTTATATCAACTGAAAACATTTTGCGTGTTGCACTTATTGGAAAATCGTTGGATATAAAATTATGTAATTTAACTGTAATGTTGCATCATATTCCAGTCGCAGTCGTAGCGGTCGGTTCAACTAACAATAGGTACCTGCAATACAGCAACCAAAATTACCCTCAACAACTTTATACAACTTATGCTATATACAGGTGCTAATATATACTCACTTCATGCTTGCTAATTATTACATTGAAACTTGGTTAAGTGGGACCTGGATAAGTGAGAAACCTCCATAGACCATAACTGGAACTCATGCTGAGGTCCCAACACTTTGGCACTGAATTACCTCTGTTAGTGGGACGAGGTAAACCTCTATATCTGGGATTTGTTCTTTCGATTTATCATCATAGTCACCTCTATAACTGAGACAGCGAGTAAATTTTATATGCATAAACCTCTGTAACTGAGATAACATTGTTTGTTTACTCATTTTATTCTACCCACAAATTCCACACGTAATTCCAAGTACGTAAGTACAAATTTTGAGCTTCAATTACCTTCAGTTTTAGTTTCGCTTTACTATCATACAGATGTTTTTTTTAATGATCACACCTGTATAACTGAAATAACCTGTATTCTCACTTCTATTAATGGAACCCTCTGTAAATGAGACAGATATTTATTTATACCTGTATATCTGAGACACTGGGTAAGTGGAATACCTCTATAAGTGAAACGACATTGCAGGTCCCTTGATGTCTCACTTAACCAGGTTTCACTGTATTTGCAAATTATCTGCGCTCTGCGATTTCACCCCTCGCGCGTTAATAAGTTTCCAGCGTGAATTAGTTTAAGTAAGAGTTCCTTTTAATCCTAATGTTCCTGTGGGAATATCGGTATAAAAAAATAGCCTATGTTACTCCTTATAACAACAGCTACGTCAGTGAAACTGTCTGTGTCAGTGAAAGTCAATCTTCAATCGTCGACCATAAAAATTGGTCCAGCCGTTCCAGAGATTAGCTGGAACAAACAGACAGACAATAATTTTAAAATATACTACTATTTTGGTATAGGTACCTACTTACGCATTTAGTAAAAAGTGGTTGTTTTCATATTAAAAACAGGCACTCCCAATATTATTATTGGGAATAAGACATACCTACTACCGACTAGGCTACTTTTTACCGTATTGAAACATTTCATGGGACTACCACTACCAGGTCCACTACCAGGCCAGGTGGTGAATATTTTCTATACCCCTAGAGACTAGAGTTTCCTGTCTCCTGGCAATGATCGTTTTTCCCAGTTTCACTGAATAAATAAATATATTTTTATGCAATGGATAAAGTTATCTTATGTGGGAGATATAGTTACTTATATTATGTGTAACAAGCTACACTATTGCTTTATTTAGTTATAGCTGAAATAAATAGTTTTTCGTTTTAATTTTCAACTCTACTTCGTTCAGCCTCCACTAGCATAGCGTTAGCTTCTGTGCTAACACGAAAGAGTCGGAACTCCACTCATTCAATAATATTATCCAGATTTGATGTGAGCGACACATTGATAATAGGTAATTATTTATTATTCTTTAATACCGACGTGTTATGTGACTGAACTAGTGAACTCATACTTAACGACTGGACTGATTTCGATGACATTTTAATTATGACTTGGAATGAATTTTAAAGTTTAAATATACAGGGTTACTTGTAAAACACCAGCAACCTCGCAGGACCAGATAGCTAACATCATTTGTTCTACTTTTGGCATAACGTAATAAATTATTTTTAAATGATTTTTTAAACTTTTATTGTACTCTCCTAACATAATTTGTAAGTCTATGTTCTATTCATTATCGGATGGACGACGCGACACCCCCTTCCCCTTCTCGTTCGCTTCTTGTTTACGTAATTTTTGGGAGGCGTAGAGTTTATAATATTCAAACGGAAAATTAAATGAATATTTATTTTTGTATGAAATTAAAATCTAACAAATTATCAAAAGTCGTAGAACAAATGTTGTTGCTTATGATGTTAGCTATCTTGTCCTGCGAGGTTTCCGGTGTTTTACAAGTAACCCTGTAGAAGAACAGTAGAAACTTAAACTATATTAATCCTGTCGTAGATATGTGTTTTGTATGCCCTTTTGTTTAAAATTTACATGATAAGATAGGTACTGAAATAAAACTTTATTTAGGCTTGTTATAAATGCTGAATTCTAATAGTCATTCAAATAATTTGAAAATATGTACTTAAAAGAATTTTTACAAAACACACAAACTTTTTTATCTTTCACGAATCATGGCATAAAGAAAGGTGATGATAATTGTAACAAGTAAATGAGGTTTATGCATGACACATTATCTATGTATATCTTATACTTTCATCAACTTAAACCTATTCAGATTATTTAGTATTAAAAGTGATATGGAAATCAAATTAAAAAAACCCGATTGCTTTATTGAATCGACATTAACAATATTTTACCGTGACTATATATTTAAAACGCCTCGCCTTTATAATAATAGAGCTGAAAATACAAACCTATGTAGTTAACTAGGTATATTAAAAATTAATTATTTTTAACGTGTAACAAACTTTATGATAGAAACTAAGTACTTAGATAAATTTTCAAATTTATTAAGAGTTATAAGGATTTCTTATTATTACTGAAACAGTAAGTTATCTAATATTGTTTTATTGTTTGAAGACATCGCGGGAGACGTCCTGAAATAACATGAATTTGCAGCAGGGCGGTGCGCCCGCGCCGCGGCGCTACAATCGCACACACTAGGTATCCGACGCCATTTTCATACCGACCACGAGCTTTCCCGCAGCCAGGTAACTTTTCTTACTAATAAATAATATTTATTAACTTTATTCAATATGATAATTGTTACATTAATATCGCACTAACATTTAGAATTTTTAAATAGTGAACTAATTGTGCCTCGTGAATAGAAGAACAATGACCTCGACGGTACACGTAACAGTTAACATGTTTTTTTGTTTTTCTCTTAATTAGAAGATGTCAGGGACTAATTCAAAAATTTAAAACTAAAGCTTAATAACACCTCAAAAATAATAAATAAACAGCGTACCAATTCGTATTCTCAGTAAACATTAAGAAATAATAACATCTAAAAGTGAACTAAGGAATGTGACCGTCATGTTTGGGTTACATCAACAGATAGATGGAATAGTAACTGTTTTTTGTGCATATCAGCAACGAAACGAGAGGTATGGCAAGCTTTAGAATAAATCTATTTGTGTTAACATGTCCTTATTTTTTAATAGATCATCAACCATCCCCCGCAACGACAACGTTACGGGACACGAGTCGTGTCTCAAGCTGCGGTGCCCTTCGCACGTGCTTGGAAACATTGCAACCAGATACTATTACATAAATTGTTTTATTAAGTTATTGGTGGAAGTGATTTGTTGCGCCGATGACGCTAATTCAAAGAGAAGAAGACGGACGTGCTGAAAACATGGACGGACCAGCGCGGGAGGATCGCGGAAAGTCCTTGAGACCAGTGAGGAACAGGCGATATACACGGTTAGCTAACATGACTCATCTCTTTCAGTCTTTATTTAGTAAATAATGTCTTTGTGCGTCACTCAATACGAAAATTTATATTTCTTTTGTAAATTCAAAGGAGAGTCATAAATTATTACTTACTGTTTTATCATAATTTATTATTCGATTTCATGTTTCTTATTACAACTTACACCACTTTGCATGTTTGCAGACGATGTCTCGTGTCGGGCCAGCGTCCCCAAAAAAGGCTTTTTACACCAGAAATCAAACGATATCTAAAAGACTGGCTCGTAAGACGCCGAGATAACCCATACCCCAACCGAGAAGAAAAAAAGCTCCTTTCCAGAGAAACAGGACTCACATATATTCAAGTAAGTATTACTGATTTTAAAACCAAGTTGAAGACAAAAAGTTTCGTGTTACAGATCTGTACCTCTAAACAACCTAATTGGAAAAGTGCCAAGAATTGCTATTTGTTCATAAATAGGCACTATTTTTGTCACTACTCGACAAACAATTAAATCTGTAGTTTTAAATGATAATTGGATATTGAACATTTATTTTGAAAGAAATAAAATTTTTAATGTCTTAAGCCAATGACACTGGTACATACCTAATATCTATACTTCGAATCTCGGTGCTATTACGCACATTACGTACCTTGAAACACGAGACTATTCACTAGGTATATTATAAATTATTTTCGTTTTCGTAATATATAAATCCTATTACGTGAAATTTTTCATTGCTGGTAAAGTTTGCCCTAATATTCACAAGTGGAAGTAAATTTAAATGTATAATAATATTACAGATATGCAATTGGTTCGCAAACTGGCGAAGGAAGTTAAAAAATGTAAATGCTGATCGCAATCAATTGACTTGGGGCCATCTCATTCGCACTTACAATGATCGAGCACAAGGCAATGTTGAACAATTTAGTATCTGTTCAGATGATAGCATTTGGAGTGAACCGGGAGACAATAGTCCACGTGATACAGATCGATTTGAAAGCAGTCCTGATGCAAAATCAGAATATAAAAACGATGAAACTGACGGTTCAATAGTCTCTCTAGATCAAAACGAGAGTTTTAACAACAACTGTAATGAAGTCGACCACACCATTTCTAATTGTGATGATCCCAAAACGACAACTAGCCCGGTCCTTTTAAGCAAGTGGTTGGAAAGTGCTGCGCGATTTCAACCAAGTGAGGCCAATTATTCGTGGTGGGCGGAAGGAAGACGAAAAAAGCCGGAATTTAAAGTGCAACGAGGACCAATGAACACCCTGCGGCATGACAGAGACGAAGTAGAAGCAGCAGTTGCCCTTACCACATTAGCTGCTAGCCGCATTACTGCCTTATAAAATATTATGCATTTTAACTTCTTGCATAGATAATAATTGATAGTATGTATATTGTAATTAATGAGTTCTTCCTTAAATTATAAGTTTGATTTTAATTAAAATTAAATTTAACAATTGCTCAATAGAAAATTAATATTAATCATTTGATGTCTTACTTGTATTTCTTAAGTTAATGTAGTAATTCCTTGTAGCCTGCAGATTTAAAATAAAGCAAGTGATCAAGTAGATAAATTATAATCGTAGACAATGACCTACGTACTAATATATTTTGTGGTAAGTTCTGCCTACAAGGAACGCTAATATTTTGATCTCTTTTAGACTGGCTATAGCTTAACCAAAGATTGTTTATTACAATAAAAATGTACACAATTGTAAATTATTTTTTATTTTCCCACTAGCGGTGCTGGTTATTTACTCACTAGGTACCCAGTTGTTGCTATTAGTTACTATATTTTAAATACTTCTAAGATAAATTATAATTCAGGATAACAATGCCACTGTGCACTGTAAGGTTTTGAATAAAAGAAGCGAAACTATTTCCATCAAACATTGTTAATTGCGCCACACTCCTAACTGGCAACACATTTACACATTTACAGGAAGTTGTTGCCAACTTAGAGTTAGCGCGCAAGAACAACTTTTGTCTCCGCAACTATTCTGTCTCTCCCACAGAGCAAGTAATATAGGATGGTCTCTCCCATCAACTCTATGGGGACAAACGCTAAGACAAAAGTTGCTCTTGCGCCCCAGCTCTTAGGTACTAGTACAATAAATGAACTACAACTACTAATAAAATTGACTTGAATCTTTCTGGGTGAACTTCTATTTGCGATATTGAATTCAAAACATTCATACGAAACTATTACATGCTATGCTGTACAATCGATTCATAGACCATTGAGTTACTATGTACTGCGGTACATAATGTCATAGACCAATTTTTTCTGCACAGTATGTGAAAAAATTTATCTAATATCTAATATATATAAATATCTAATCTAATCTAATATATTATATAAATCTCGTGTCACAATGTTTGTCCTCAATGGACTCCTAAACCACTTAACCGATTATAATAAAATTCGCACACCGTGTGCAGTTCGATCCAACTTGAGAGATAGGATAGGTTTTATCCCTGAAATCCCTCGGGAACGGGAACTATGCGGGTTTTTCTTTGAAAACGCGGGCGAAGCCGCGGGCGGAAAGCTAGTTTATTTATAATTTCTAGTTAATGAAATTGGTTTTTCATTTTGTCGTTACTCGTTACTCGTTAGGTATATCATTCGAAATTATTGAATAACTGACTGATATAATAATCATTAAAGCTAGTTAAGTTAGTCACCGAAAGTCGCCGTCGCCGAAATTGGCGCCGCGACTGACTTTAACTGTTTACATGAAGTAAGTAGTAGTGGTGCGTTTCTCACGGTGACCACACGTTTGTGAAGTCAGTGGGAAAAATGAATTCACGAAAACAACTGAAACGACGATTTAATTTTTTTTTTTTTTTTTTTTAATTAAAAATTTATCAATTTTGCTGTTGAATGAGTTAATAAAAATTGTAGAAAATGAGATAACTAAAAATAAACGACAATGGGTAAGAAATTGGATTTAGGGATTTAATATCCCAAAGGCACTCGTTTTTGCCATATGATTGCACCAATTTAAGGGTTTCGTCTTCGCTTACGGGTCATTTTTATCGCCAGCGAAAAAAACGTGGTCACTCTACAACGCAGCGGCAGTGACTAACCACGCACTGACTTGTCTGTTTACACGGGGTTTATTTGGCTGACGCGGGGGTGCGCGGGTGGCGGGGGGCGCCAACTGACTTTAAAATATTCGTGTCCGAATATTCAACTCAGCGCTGAGTTCAAGCCTCTGTACTGACTTCAAATCTGTTTACACAGGGTTTTTTTCGCGTCAGCACTGATTTGCCTCGAATTTGTAGTCAGTTACTGACCCTGTGTAAATCAGCACTAATACTAATAATATTATAAATGCGAAAGTAACTCTGTCTGTCTGTTTGTTACTCAATCACGCCTTAACTACGGAACCAATTTGCATGAAATTTGCCGAGAAAGGACATAGGATAGGTTTTATCCCGGAAATCCCACGGGAACGGGAACTATGTGGGTTTTTCTTTGAAGACGCGGGTGGAAAGCTAGTATAGATATAGATATATACGCGAAAAAGTTTAAACGTAATCTGACGAAAAACACTGTGTGAACTTGAAATGTAACGCATAATTTTTTGGTAGATTTGAATTAAGTATTGATGTGAATCGGTTTTATTGTATTCAATATAATGGGTCAGTGAAGGTTCGGTATATTTAAAAACCACCTGACGTTAGATAAAGAAAATACTCCGCACAATACTTACTTATGTAGATATTATATATTCGCATTATAGGCTAAAGAAAATGAATGCGGTAAATTGAAATAGAGAGCAAATTTAACGTTACGGATCACAATTTTGCGACAGTTTGCAATCTTGCGTAAAGATTATAATCTAACAATTTTTTTTCGCACGGCGACAGTAATAAATAACAACAGCTATCAAACCCATGAATGAAGAGTTATTTTTAACTGAAATTGGACATTCTGAATTGATAGTATATTTTCGAATAAGTCAAGTTTATGATTTCTTAATTTATTTAAATTTTTATCAAGCACATACTTACCTAGTTCAGCTTTCAAAAAATTTTCATTCCGCATAGTACTTAATTTAAATACAAATAATATTATTTAATATGTAATTATATTATATATGTATTGTATTCGTAATGCTATACGCAGCCTATACTTTTAAGCTATTGCATAGCTTCTATCGCGGGCCTTGAGCGCGGGGACCGAATCGAGAAATTCCATAACGAAAAAACCTCACGCTCCCCACTCCGACGCGCTCGGAGGTGTGGCTTGAAGGCATGCTATGCAATAGCTTTACCGTGGCAGTCCCCGAGTGCCACACGTCTTTTTTTATGTATGTCTGATGGTATAAACTTATTCTGGTTAAAGTCAATTCAAATATTAATTTTATCCCACCACAAAGAAGGCAAAACAATTTACATAGATAATATATTGACACATTATGATTGCTCAAATGTTCCAAATAAACAATTTTTACATTGAATTTTAAATAGAAAACCATTCCACCATAAATAATTGACCTTTAGATAAATAGGTAATTGTTAATAATTCTGAAATAAACAGATTAATTTTTAAAAACAAATAAAAATAGATATATACCACATCTTCTATTACATTTAATTAATCTATGTTTACAATTACTATTATAACCTTATTTTAAGAACTTTCCTTTGAATCACATATTTCTTCGTTCTGAGGTGCTTTTTGCAATTCTATATGTTTATCAAGATGTGAAACTAATATTTGTTGGTTTTGATTCAATTGGTTCACGAGACAAGACCCAGCGCTCTGCAGCACATTACATAATTGACTTCTTGCAACATCCAGGTTGGGAAGTTTACTGAACTCCACTAACTCATTTTTTGACATAAATCTATCTTCTACAATGCCGGCTAAAACAAATATAACAATTAATAAAACTTAAAATACTAAGTCTCAATAAGTCAACAAAAATTATGTTTTATAGACTAACCCATAACAACCAGTTGAGGTGCCTTTTTCAGAATTTTAAACATTGTGTCAGCTTTATTGGGTTGCCCAAAAATAATGTTCTGATGTGATGTAAACAATTGATTAACAACTTCATATCTTGTGCCTGTGGTTGCCATGCTTACAATTTTTTTACCATAGGTCCTCAAATGTAGGTTGTTCTTTTTTAATGCCGCGAAAATTGGTGTCTTATCCTCCATGGATATTGAATTCATGTGCAGGAACACAACCATTTTTGATGTATTAAACCAATCGAGGCACTCACGGGCTAATATCCTTTCAAATGGATTATCAATTTCCTTTTTTACGTTCTTAGATTTATCAAAATCACAAAAAACATATTCAGGTAATTGGCTTCGAGGAGTTCCATAAATAGGTTTAGTTATATCCAGAAGAAGCTGCTTCTCAAAGTGAGGTTTACGAGGTCTTTGTATATTAATTTTACCTCGAAAACGTCTCGCAATTAAAAAAGTTGCAGGCGTCTGCAATAACGCTGAAAAAGGAGCAAATATTTTAAAAATATAACATCAGTGGTGTTCACAATGTGGTTAAATAATAATTGTGTTGTTTTCGTTTTTAATAATTACCTTTGTTTAAAGACGCCATGTTATTCCTACAATTATTAATATCCTTTGATTATTTTTAGTGTGTGATTATTTAATTACACATAACCTAATAATAAAATTGAAAATAGTGTTAGAAATTAAAAACCTCTTGAAGATTATTAATAAGTTAGCATTGACTTGTGTCAGTTGTCACATGTCATTGTCATATATCTTTTTTTTTTTTTTTTGGATATTGTGCTTAAATCTAATACACTGGAGATTGCACTATGACCATTAACTTGTAACTAGAAAAATATGACCTTGAATGACGTCAGTTATGTTCTTTGTCTCTTTCTGTGGAGTGACCACGCTGGTTTGTAAATTCAGGATTTTTCAAAATAGAAAAAACTAAAAATCATGGTCTATAAATAATAACGACGTATATATTTTAACAGTAATTATAATATAATACATACTCTATAGGTACATACAATTTTAATTGGTATAGAATGATAGTTTTATTTAACATTAAATAAAATTTATGGACCGATATATAGCATTAACATCCTTTGTAAATAGAGGAAAGTTGTGTTTTGCATCAGATGCTGTTTACCAAATTGTAAGCTACTCAGATCTTCTTTTTAAACGCGTTGCTTCGACGGGTCAATTTCAAGCCAACATCATCAAAGAAAAACTGTTTATAGCAGCCTTGCACAAATTTCAGCTAACTTTACAAAGTTTATTTTTCAAAAGGTATTTTTTTCTGGGCACATATATTTCTTTATATTTTCTTTTTTACTTACCCTACTATATGTCGGTGTCACTTGGTGTCAGCGGCCGCCATTGAAGATTCGTTTCTTTATTGAACTGCACAGATCTAGCACAACGCACAAGCATAGTTGTGCTAGATCTGTGTTGAACTGCGTTATAATAATAATTATTGACGTACGTCAATACTATTCACGGTAGTTTTGCGTCGTGCATCGTGTATGACCTTGGCGGGACGTACGTCCAAATGGACCGTGAATAAGGCGCTTGTGCGCTTAACACTTACATTCTGTATTCTGTAATCTGTTACGTAGTAACTAATACATAATCTGTGGTAATCTGTAATCTGTTCTGTCACCAAAAATTATCAAAACAAAAGCGGTACCTACGCAATAGGCATGTGATTAATTTTCTAAACATTAATAAATAACGAAAAAAGTTAACTAAATTTACAGAATCATATAAAAAACATATTTACAATATTCTATTACTTGAAAGAAGTTTCTATTCAACTGGCTTTTTAGTGACTACTTTTTAAAAGAACGTTTGTTTTGTGAGGTTACCTTTGAAAAAAAAATAAGCAATTATTTTTAATATCCATGAAAATGAGGGGTCACCAAGAAGACACACCACCCTCATCTGTAAATGGTGATGACATTATGGGAATGGATAATGAAAATGAAGATGAACTCATTTATTTGGGAGAGCTGGACGAGATTCAGTTTGATGACGAAGAAATGGTTGACGATCAAGAAGAGGAATACAATGATGTTGGTATGGAAAGGCCTGAAGACCACGCGGCAATGGTTTTCGATAAACATACAGGCTCAGTTTTTTGTTGTGATCTTCATCCAAGTGGAAAATTTGCTGTCACTGGAGGAGAGGATGATAAAGCCTATGTATGGTCTGTAGAAACTGGTCAAATAATCATGGATTGTACGGGTCATAAAGATTCAGTAATTTTCGTAGGCTTTAGTTTTGATGGAGCTTACTTAGCCACAGTTGATATGTGTGGCTTAATTAAAGTTTGGAAGTGTAATTTAGAAGAAAATCAGCAGGAACCGTGGCCTGTGGCATTTGAATATGAAGCTGATGATCTAAGTTGGGGCCTTTGGCATTTTGGTGCACGGGTCCTCATATGTGGAGCAGTAGCTGGTGACATATATGTCTTTAAAATACCATCAGGAGATACTAAAGTTCTTCAAGGACATAATATTAGAACTGAATGTGGAAAGGTATTACAAATTTAAATATATTTCTTGTTTTATTGCATTAACTTTTATCTTTGTCAAGAACAGCTAATGAAAAGTATGTCTTGCGCTAGGAAATTTACATGTATTATCGATTTATGAATTGACATATTTATTGAAAAAGTAACCGTGAAATTAATGAATGAACCATGCTTATGGATAGTGTTCCTTTATTAACCCCTTACCGCATACAGAGCCATATATGGACGACGAAGTTTATGAATTTTTTATAGGCTAACTATAAACAATATCTAAAAAAACTACCTTACATCTTAAACAGCATTTCATCGAGAATTGGAATGTAATTAATTTATACAGTGTAAATATTATCCATCAGATATATTATAGATTTAGTCTAGCGCGTGCGACGGTTTGGGTGCGCGGAAAAAACCGTGATTTTCAAATTAAGATTTCAATATCAAAAAGGTGAGTAAAGCCATGAAAAAAAATATTTCTTCATTCTTTAGTCTTTCTAAAATAAGGTAAAACATTTGGTTAGGTTGTTTTTTTGCTTTAATCATGTTTTTTTGTACTTTTCCAAATCTGTCATATTTGGCTTCGTATGCATTCCGTCCAAAATATATTATGTCATATGTGGCTGGGTATGCATTCAAGCACAGCATTCAAGGATACTTTCACTGATTGTTCCAGTATCAATCCTAGACACTTTTATCTCACTATGCTAAGCATGTAAATATTATATCATCATCAATAAATACAGACTCATGCTATATGCCACTGTATGATTTTTAATTAGCCGTTTCAGAGCAAATGCGAAAGTCAGGGAAAGCTCTTATTACCAAAAGACGTGGTCGTCTCTCAAAAACTTAGAAACATCGGCATCTCTGGAGTCTCCTCAGTATTTCTGACTCGCCAATTACCGCAAAAAAGCTACGAAAAACTCCTGCAGGACATCTAGATTTTCACTTTGATTCTGTACGGTCTGATGGGATTAGTCATTACCGAATTTGGAAGAAGAACGCCCGTCAGCTATGCCTATATTGTTCCAATTTCGTTCCTTCACGTTATGTGAAAAATATAACGTGTTTTTATGTTATAATGACAAACGTAATTGTTTTAAGCAATTTCACGAAGTATAAGTTGGCTGTGATTCTGGGTGTTATTTAGGTATCCATATAAAGTACTAACATTTCGCCCGCGGCCTCGCCCGCGTTTTCAAAGAAAACCCCGCATAGTTCCCGTTCCCGTGGGATTTTCGGGATAAAACCTATCCTATGTGTTAGTCCAAGTTACCCTCTATATTATGTGTGCTAAATTTCATAGAAGTCGGTTCAGTAGTATTTGCGTGAAACAGTAACAAACAAACACATACACATACATCCACCCTCACAAACATTCGAATTTATAATATAAGTAGGATAGGATTTATGTAAAGTATATGTAGCATATCAGTTGACTAAGCATTCAGGATACAAGCTTAAGTTTAGTTTGGGGCTTAGCAACCGTGTGTGTGAAATTAATCCGGAATATGTTTTTATTTTATTAATTAGTTACTTTTTTCTAATTGCATACGAAGCCATATATGACAGAAAAAATACAACAAACACTGCATACGAGTCCATATATGGCGCCGTTATATATTTTCTATAATATAAGTAAATAATTTTTTTTCTCAATTTGATCTCATAATGTAAGGTCTAATAAACACTTTTTTGCAAAAAAATAATTTTTATTTCATCTCCTTAATAATTCATGCAATAAGGGGTTAATTAATTATTATTATTATAATTAAATTACTTTTACTATTATTTACACATAATCAGAATATAAATCAAAGATATATTCTAGATCTACCCTGATGGTGTGAGGCTTGCTGCTGGCTATGAAGACGGAGTTGTTAAGATCTGGGATCTTAAGACAAATGCTGTTCTTCACCAACTGCCTGCTGGTATGCATGAGAGCCGCGTCACAGCACTCGATCTTCATCCTGAGAATAATCTTTTGGCGTCCATTTCCACAGATGGTAATAAAATAATTTTATTATAATCAACATAATACTTTTTTAACATATTTTCTTAGGCAAGTTAGCAAACTAGCTACTTCTCTTTGTCATATTTATGAGATATAGAAAAATGTTTCCATATTTGTCGCAAGTTCCTGCAAAGTAACAAATTTAAGCTAGCATAAATTGAAAAAAATAGTGTGTGTCCTGAGCATATGTGTTAGAAGTGAAACTTTTTTTACGTTACGGTATTGTCATGACGCGACCTTCAAATATTACTCTCAACACGCCTAAAGAAGTTTCACTTCAATATATAACACAAATGCACAAGCATAATTGTTTTCACATGTAACTAATATCTTTTACAAAGTATGTTTTTATAAAATTAAAAATAACTGGATCTTCTTTATAAATTATCTGATTAATAGGCATGACGACAGTATCCATAAATGATCGTATTAGTGTTTTTAAGGGAAAATGTATAATAAATAAATTCAATATAGTGACTTAAAAATCTTAAAAACACTAAGATTAATGAGATTATCAATAAAATAAAACATTGAAATTCTGCAGTTGGCCATTTTGACTAAAGGTACAAGTCCGAGACGGGCCGCAGACCGCAAACTGCAACAGCAAACTGCAAGCGAAAGCACTTGTTTCTATGAACATCTATGAAATTGATTCCAAGCGCGGCAACACTGCTGCCTGCAGACGCAACGCGCAGCGTGCGGCCGCGGCGCGGAGCGACCGCAGACTGCAGTATGCAAATGCCAATTATTGCCATGGCAACTATTTGTTTATTTATATTTTAATTGGTGAATTCTTATGACTTTTGCGTTCTGTGCATTGTGCAGCCACGGCATGCAGCCGCAGTTGGAATAGCGACCGCAGGCAGCATTGCGGTAACCGCAGCCGGTAGCCACAGTGTCGCCTGCGGTTGCGGTCTGCGGCCCGTCTCGGACTTGTACCTTTAAACACGCGTGACGTCACGCTTAAGTAAACAACTCACGTCAGATGTATTTTGTTGTTATGAATATGTTGAAAATACGCATTTTTATTTATTTTCTATTGTTTCACGTATGCTTTATCGACTCAGCCCCCCTAGCCAAGTGGCTTTCTGTTAGCGTAGCGTTCAATAGAATAGACTACGAAGAAATATAATTGCGAATTCATGAATACGTGGTTTTGGGGTTCTCCGCGCCAACTTTATACAATCATTTCTTATTATTTTCTCGCTTGAAATAATTACTAACACATTTTTGAGCATTATTTTAATGTGGATTCACACTGCAATACTGCACACCACTTATAAACTTTGAAATTCGTTTCTATAACACATATTAAATATATATTTTTTTTTAATTTTCTTCGCAATGCATACAAATAATTACGTATTTACTAAAGAGTGACGTCACGCTTATGCCATGACACCTGCGAGCTGCTTTGGCACAGTTGATAAATATTTTTTGAAAAATGGCTTTT
The DNA here is from genome assembly GCF_905220415.1 of Colias croceus. Classification (NCBI taxonomy): domain Eukaryota; kingdom Metazoa; phylum Arthropoda; class Insecta; order Lepidoptera; family Pieridae; genus Colias; species Colias croceus. The sequence goes on along the minus strand of NC_059539.1, from coordinate 8,349,750 downwards.
ATCTTCGTTAAATTTAAGGGGCCATCCATAAAGTACGTCACACTAATTTCATGAGATTTTGAGCACCCCCCCGTCCTTGTCACAGGTGGTCACATTTCTAAGACCCCCCCCTCCCTAGTGTGACGTCACATGTTTCGCAATTTAACATCGAAAAATTATTAAATTAAAACAGCAGTTCAAAATAGTTTGATTTCTATTTAAAATAAGTACTTTTTTTTATGAAATCAACTTATTTAGTCCATTGAAAAGTTACATTTGGGTTCGCATTTTTTAGAGGACGCAATTTTATTTTTTTGATGTGTAGGGGGGGTCAGTGTGAAGCTATCGCTAAGTTTGTGGGGTCGCCACCATTGTTCCGCGGCCGCCATCTTGAAAATAGCGGTTGATATGGTTTTTTACGATATATCTCTTAAACTATTTATCTAAAAAATAACATTGTAAGCATTATTTGTTGCAAATTAAATTCTCTACAACTTTAGTCCAGTAATTTTTTATCGTAGAACTATAAATAAAAAAATTTAATTAATATTAATTAAGTTCAGAAATTAGAGATATTTATATTTTTAGATAATTTTTTTTTATCATTTTAGGAAGAAATTATATCAGACAATTTTTGTAGATTGTTTTTCGAGGAACAGTTTTTATTTACAACATTTTTTAATCACGTCAGTAGCTAGGGTTTTACACATCCAAAAAATAAAATTGCGTCCTCTAGAAAACTTAAGATTTGGCCTAAAAAATGTAACATTTCAATGGACTTTTGAAACAATAACAAAAAAATAAACTAATGAATAAATATAAATTGTCAGCAAAACAATTTAAATCGTATTGCCCTAAAGATAGAGTTGGCCATATTTTTTAGATTAATTTATATTTCAAATTACGCGATTAGTACCTGTAGATTTTGAAATGTGATGTCACGAAACTTAGGACCCCTCCCACCCCTTGTCACACCATGTCACACTTTGTCGACCCCCTCCCCCCCTCTTTACGTGTGACGTACTTTATGGATGGCCCCTAAGTATATTACCGAAATATAGGGTTTTTCTTGTATAGTAAACGTATACACACATTAAGGAAGAGGATTTCAAAATCTTTCGTCATGCCTATTGTACAGTCTTTATAAATTATCTATTCCGAAGATTTACAAAGACCTATTAAAGAAAAGTTTAACAAAAAAATTGACTTTAAACATACAAAAAACATGTTTTGTTTTATATTTTGTCTACGAGATGTCTCTACATAAGCTAAGAAAGTATGTTTACATGTATTCTAAAACTTGTTTCTCTTACAGGGAAGGTGTGTCTAACTACATCCAATAATGGGAAAGTGGTTGCACAACTTCAAGCCGATAATGATTTAGAAACCGTTGCTTTTTGTCAAGATGCACAGCTCGGATATTTTGCTCTTGGTAATAAAGCTTTGATATACAATAACCTAAAACAAACATGAATGTTACTTATTAAACTGTATGTATCCTGGTTAGTGAATTTAAGAATGTTGGAGTTTACATAATATTAAATTTTGATATGAATAATGTGGAAGAGCCAGATCATACACACTCATTTTGGCTTTTAACCAATATCAATCCTTACTTTTAGAAACAAATATATATAATAAATTATTTTAAATTGTAGCTTCTACATTGTAATAATAGGTAATTGAATTAATTGATCTTACACCAGCTGCTGATTTGACAGACTATAATATTATTGTCTTCCCGCGTAAATTTCAAATAGTCGTTAAATTTTTTTAATTTTCATTTTTGGCGCAAGTTCTTTCTTTTCTACTCCTGACAATATAAACACAACAATAAAAGAATAGCGAAATCGGTCCAGATGTTTACGCGTGATGCCGTGACCAAGGGCAATCGAGATCCATTTTTATTTATAGAAATGTTTTATGAAATAGTGTAATGCTCATTTTTGTTTATTTAGTGAAGTAATTATAACATGGACACACATTTTGTTTATTTAGTGAAGTAATTATAACACAATTAGGTATGTTTTTTTTTTAATATGAGAAAAAAAAATTATTGAAAATAAGTATAACTGCAAGTAACTTACGGTAATTTTCTTAAAATAAAGTCACAGAATTTACATCAACAATACCACCCATAATGACGTGTTTTATGTGCTTATTATTATTTTTAGGCACATTAAACGGTTCTGTGACAATATGGGATACAGCAAGACAAATGGTTCGTCATTCCTGTGCCAAATCTGAGGAAGATGTATCGGCTGGCGTTACGAAAATGATATGGGTTGAAGAAAATCTTCTTACTGGTTGCCTCGATGGTTCCGTAAGATTTTACGAAGGAAGATCTGGTGAAAGAAGTGCTATGTTAACCGGCCATTGGTCAGAAGTACTAGATTTGGTACACAATGCCAAGGAAAATATTATATTAACCACATCCGACGATGGCACCGCAAGGATATTTAAATATCCAGTCAAGAGCGACAACGACTAGTTTACAATGGTTATAATTATGTTACTCTATTTTATATTTATACTCAATAAATATTTATATACAAAATGAGTTTTCGTTACATAGTAAACTTTAACCGATACGTTAAATTTTCCTTTTATTTTAGCCTATATTGGGTGAGGTTCATTGATCTCCGACCATCAGCCTGTCAATGACCTTTTGCAGTGATGCTATAATAATTATATTTTGTGTCCGTCTATTGTTAATCTTATAGCTTTAATATAGTTATCAGTGAATGAAGACACGTGTTATCAGAGCTGTCTGTCAGGATAACTATTACTTTTCAAAAGTATGCCATCCGTACACGTGGTGTTGGAGGGGAGTGAAAGAGACAAATAAAACCCGTTGTTCAAACTTGGCAGTGAATTTTTACGCTCTTCTATGATTAAAAATGAACTCTATTTATAGGTGTTTAGAGGTTAAAATGCATAAACCTGTCATCGTTCTAAAGCCTTTTTCGTCGTTGAGTCATACGGCTGTATACCGTCGCGTCGGAGCCGTGGTTATGTGAAAAGTACATTGAATAGTGAAGTGGGGTCGCATATCGGAGAACGTGTGTTGCGCGCCGTGCCGGCCTTCGATCGCAACATATGAGCTGTTATAATCACTACGAAATTATTTGCCATTATATTATTTCAATAATTTTAAAACCACGTGTTCGTTTTTAAAAGTATTAATGAACATTTCAAACATACTTTGACCTACATATTTTAGAATATATTAACCTAGCTGCGAAGGATATTAAAGGTAAAAAAAACGCGTGAATAATTATTATTTCAAACGGTGAAATAGTACGCAACGTGTTATCAGCTGGTGTTCGGTGGTCAAGCGGTTTCCTCTTTTATTATATGTAATAATTAATTAACATAGAACAGTTTTAAGGTGTAAATCGCACGTGGTGTTTCCCGCGGTGGTTTAGTAGTGTGATGCAATGTTTGCATGACGGGTCATCAGTTTCGGTAGTAGAATACAATATGTTTTTATTTTCAATTAAAACTGAGTGCTCGTAAGAATAAACTGTTCAAATTTGGTGATCAGAAAAAGGAATATTTAGTCTTCCTAGTGTAACACAATAATAATAAAAATGGCAAAAGTATCCGCATCGGAGAGTTTAACGCCGAAGGTGATGGACAGCGGTGAAGGCGGTGGGAACGCTGATGAAGAACCGAGGGAAGGAGTTCAATTGAAGAAAGAATTGAGCTTGGTCAATGGAGTAGCGATCATTGTTGGAGTAATTGTAGGATCGGGAATCTTCGTCTCCCCAAGCTTAGCCTTGAAATTCGCGGGCTCAAAGGGTATGGCCCTTATTATTTGGGTCCTTTCCGGTTTCTTGTCAATGATCGGGGCACTGTGCTACGCGGAATTGGGTAAGTGTTTGACAAACAAATTATGTATTACCTACCTTTAAATGCTTAAAATATTTAGAACAATCGGTAACCCACAAGACCACAATGCGTACCTACCTACTACCTGTAACGTACTAATTTACGTAATTTAAGCTATAATTAACACAATTAGTATAAAGCGAAGCTTATATAGATATTATGGTTACAATTATGTAGTTATGTTTTAGTCGAAAACAAAATTCAATATTATTTAAGTCCTTTTGAGTAATTCTTCTAATAAGTACCTACTTACCTATATGAGGATGCGACACCTCCCAGCCGTCTGCGACCTTACTGCATTGCAGTAGCGCAAAAACTTTAAATATTCACAACAGTTTCTTGCGTCAGGTTGTCTATTTTATCACTTACATTACTTGGATGTAGGTATCTATTTTTTTTCAATAAACTACAATTGATTTTATTCATGAAAAATGTTCACAACGCGTTTCTTCTGCGCTCGCAATCCGAATCGAAATTTTCTCACGCAAACTTTGCGGATATTTCAAACAGCGCCAGGATGCCTAATATTGTGCCAAGTGACGCTACTTTCAAAGTAAAAGCTATAGGTTTAAGTTTTGATAATTATATAGGTTAAATATAGATACCTACATATAAAAGCAAATTCGAACAAGATAAATATTTAAATAAGTAGGTTACTAGGTAAAAAAGTGAAGTCCCGTGTCCCCAAGTGGGGTAAGGGGCAGATGCATTATGCATACACCTGTTTCACTGATCCACTTCCTTTAGGGACAAGTAGGTGATCAGCCTACTGTGTCCTGCCAGACCGAGACATTTTTTTTTTCTTCGTCTCCACCGGGAATCGAACCCAGGACCCCTCGGTTCTACGCTCACGCGTCAACCACTGTACCAAGGAGGCGGTTACTAGGTAGGTACCTGGTTAATTATTAATTGTGTATTGAAATAAATTGCAATACGAATCTCATTTACATGAGTATTAAGTAAGTAGGTATACATTGATTTTATATATTTGAATGAACATCTACCTATGTAGGTACTTACTTTATCAGAATTATTAACAATTCTCACAAACCTTACTAGAATTTAACTTGATTTATCTCTGAACCAACCAAAACGTTATTTTTCCAATACTAGCTATAATACCTTTTTGGTACTTACCTATTACAAAATAGGTTTCACACATTATGTTCGATTTGCTAATCGATCAGCGCTGGCGCATTAGCTATTCTTAAATTAATTTATATCATTTCCTTATATTTACCACTCGTTCTTGTCCGTGAATTGTTCACCACATTAACTATAAGTTAAATGAATATTGAATTGATCTGTTATTTTATAAATGTGATGAATCTTATGCATCTTAAAGAATTTGCTCCGCTACTCAAAACCCATAATATATTTTACATAGGTATACACAGTAACTAGGATATCTTTATTTTCGAATAATTGGATTAGGGGTTTCGTTGTTTATAGAGTAGATGATAAATTGATCACGTCCATTAATAGTACAAATGAATCCTATATCTACTCTAGTAACGTAGCTGTAGGCATTTGTTCAAAAAAGTGGTTACATAATTATAATATTATTGTACTGAAGAGCTCAGTAGCTAAAACGAAACTTCGTATGTTATTGACTTATTGGCAATTAAGTCCATGTAATCTCATAAATTTATAATGGACCATTTCCTACTTTCAGGTACAATGATCCCAAAGTCCGGCGGTGACTACGCGTACATTGGAGAAGCATTCGGGCCACTTCCAGCTTTCTTATATCTGTGGGTCGCGTTATTGATCTTAGTGCCTACTGGAAACGCCATCACGGCACTTACATTTGCACAGAACATTCTCAAACCCTTGTCACCAGCTTGCGAACCACCTTCAGATGCTGTTACGTTAATTGCTGCTGCTATAACTTGTAAGTATTAACTTTAACTCGAATTTATATTTTAAGTTTAACTAAGTTGATCTTAATTCAAGACAAACCTATTTTCTTTGTATTCATAGCCTAATTCAGAAGTCTAATTTAAATTTACTTCGTTGTGTAGATATATTTTTTTCATATTCACATATTTTCACGTGATGTTATTAAATTATTATTATTTTTTTAACTTAATATTGTTACTTATATACAATGTAAGATAAAGAATAAATAAATATTAAAAGCACTGACCGTATCATGTTAGGATTGTAGGCTAGGAGTAGACATTGTTAATAAAGAATAGCTACATTTTGTCAAATAACGTGGCAATGAATATAACCAGATACTAAAAATATTCACATTATATATTTATATGCGTTATTCAGATCATGTAGTATTTTAGTCGAATTAATGAAGTCAAGGATGAAATATTTATACAAAACTTTCTGCTTTAAACCTACATGAGTTGTCTGTGATTTTAGCAGTAACTTTATATTTATACTAGCTGCGCTTCGCGGTTTCACCCGCTTGGCTCCGCTCCTGTTGGTCTTAGCGAAATGATATACGGTATACCTATAGCCTTCCTCGATAAATAATATCTAACACCGCAAGAATTTTTCAAATCGGACCAGTAGTTCCTGAGATTAGCGCGTTAAAACAAACAAACAAACTCTTCAGCTTTATAATATTAGTAAAAATATTAAATACAATTCAAAAAATTAGTATACTACTACTACTGGTACTACTAAAAAGGGAAAAAAGGGCCATATTTTTCTTATTGGATAAATAATATGGTTTAACACACAGGTTTAACAATACCTGAGTAGGTATGTATTGTTGGAAAGTTAATTTAATAACTTAGCCCCCGGAATCACAGACACAATAGAAAATCTATTGTTTCGTGGTCAGATCGGGCCGCTCGGGGCTGGGCTATGGGGCCTATGGGTTAAGTCAGTGTTGAAATATAATTAATTTTCTTTTACGTATGAGTACTTAACTGACTTTAAATTTAAAGTCAATTAAACTTTTTACTTTTTTATTATGGTTTATCCTACGCAGAACCATCACAGTCAAAAGTATTGCGTAAGAAACAATCGATACCTTTTTTTCTTTATTAATTAAACGAACATGCCTGGAAGATTCTTGGAATGCAAGATATTATTATGCATTACCACATGCAGTGAGACGTTTCGGAGAAAACATTTTTAAGTATTATTATTTTGAGTATATGTAATTGATATCGTATTCATTATACATGCAGGAATTACACTACACGTGGTCAATTTGGACTGTGAATATTGATTTATTTTTACACCTTGTAGAAATTATAATTTATAATCTTCTCTGATTTCTACATTATGGAAAGTGTACGGTAGCAATTGACGATTATACCATCCGCATCGTAGCTTCGCATCGTTTCTTTGGCAATTGGCACATCCTTCAAGAAATTCCATTGAAAAACTTCAGATCAAAAGAACACTAAAAGAAAAAAGAGCACTATATTTTCTTATGACAAAAGTAACTACCATGTTTATTGTAAGTTCATTTCTCCTGCTGCATCAAGTTTGGTGCCACAACAATCACGCAATTTCCGGTTTTGGTCTCATATATGGTATTACTAGTGACAAGTGCTCAAAAGAAATATGCTGAAATATTGCAAAAACTTATACGGGGCAACGAACTCACTTTATGTAATTACTTTTACATAAATAAGGACAGTATTACTACAGTTATTCTGATGCGACATAAACGTGCTATAAAGTATGAATTATAGTCTTCTACGTCTTTATTTAAGTAGGTACGGACAATTCTACGTTAGAGGATAAATAGCAACAATTGGATAACAATAACACATAATATAATAATAAGTTATTGGATAAAGCATGTGTCATCGCAGGGCCGTGGAGGACTACGTCTTTAAACTCGCAATGGCGACATAGTGCTGATTGTGCTTGACAGGATAATGAGAGCTTCCTCCCGTATCTCACTGTCACATAGTGCGAAAATATCCTACTGATTGTAGTAAGGACACTTAATGATATCATTTTTTGCCGAATCGAATTTTTTCATCAATTGTTGCCGAAATTGAAATGAAATAAATTTAGTTATGTGTCCATAAAATTAAGTGTATGACAGTGGGTCCCAAACTAAGAAATACTTGTGTCTTGGGACCCTGCGTTGCGGTTTTTAGTTTGGAAATTGTTTGTATTATTATGTACTATGTACATAATATTAAATTATGGACACTAGGAAGTTAACGTAGTACCTAATTAAGAATATTTGAGTTTTGTTAGATACATTTTTACGAGATCTTACAATTTATTTTACTACTTCGTAAATAATAAGTCCTTTAGGTATGTTTTGTAATTAAAAATTATCTATAAAAATAATGGACAAATCAATCTCAACTTGAGACACTGGCTCCAGAGACACAGTATTTAACTAATTCAGGAGCCTATGGATTCATATATAAGCTGTACCTATTTCTTTATGTCAATAAAGTTTTTATTATTTATAACTCTGCCCTCTCTCAACTGTGTTAATTTTGTCATGAGTTAAAAATAAAATAAAAACAAACGATACTTCAAAATACCATTGATACAACGATACATCAGTTATGTTTTAAACTACTTTTATTTATATTCTTACAAGTCATGCTAGAGCACGCAAAGATCCTGATATAACAATGAAAAAGAGAAACTTCAACAAAGCCGCTAAGTCCTTCAAACTAACGCTCAAAAGGACTCGCCTTAATAGAATCAGACAAATTGGGGACAAGCTTATTTCCTACCCCTATGGGTCTAAAGCCTTTTGGTCCCTAGCAAAAGCGGTAGAAGCCAATTTCTGTAAAACATCTCTACCACCACTTTTAAAACCTGACGGTGCACTTGCCCATAGTGCGAGAGAAAAAGCTGATCTTTTCGCGAATCTCTTTGCAAGCAATTCGCGTCTGGACGCTGGCAATAAGGTACCTCCTTCTCTACCTCACTGTGGTTTAAGCATGCCTGAATTCTGTATCACTCAAAAAGAGGTCCTTAAATGTCTCCGGAGTCTAGATGTGAATAAGGCAAGTGGACCAGACGGTATTCCTGCTCTGGTGCTTAAGAATTGTGCTCCTGAATTATCACCGATCTTAACACGACTATACCGCCTATCGTACGAAACTGGAAAAGTTCCTATGTCTTGGAAAATAGCCAATGTACAACCAATCCCGAAAAAAGGAAGTCGCAGTGACCCGGGAAACTACCGGCCGATCTCTGTCACCTCCATAATGTGTAAGGTATTGGAGCGTATTCTAAATAACAGGCTTCTGAGGTACCTGGAGGGTAATGATCTCCTCAGCGATCATCAGTACGGATTTCGTCGTCATAGGTCTACTGGGGACCTCCTTGTTCACCTTACCCACATGTTTGGATCTGCTGTTGAGAAGCTTGGGGAAGCGGTTGCCGTTTCTCTCGACATCTCCAAAGCATTTGACAGGGTCTGGCACAGCGGTCTTATCAACAAGCTTCCGGCATTTGGGATCTGTCCAGGTCTGTGCAATTGGATATCTGACTTTTTGGATGAGCGTTCTATTCGAGTGGTAATCGATGGTTGTTCGTCGGATCAATTGCCACTAAACGCCGGTGTTTCCTCAAGGGTCGGTTCTGTCTGCAACTTTGTTTTTGCTTCACATAAACGACTTGTTAGGTCCTAATATATACGCGTATGCGGATGACAGCACAGTTGTAGACAGTTATACGTCCGAAACGCAGATAGGCAATAAAGTGTTGGTGGAACAGAGAGAGGCTATGGTTGAGCGGTTGAATCTTACATTAAAATCGGTCTCTAAATGGGGTGAAGCTAATTTAGTCGGGTTCAACTCATCAAAAACACAGGCTTGTCTGTTTACAGCTAAGCGCACTGGTTTCGGTCTAACACCTAGTTTTCAGGATGTGTCCTTGAATTTATCCAACGAGCTGGAGCTTCTAGGCCTAACACTCTCTTCTAGCCTGAATTTCAAGAGCTTCATTGAGTCCAAAGTACAAGTTGCAGCTAAGAAGCTCGGAATACTTTCTAAGGTGAGGGAGTTCTTCACACCGGAACAGCTCTTAAACCTATACAAAGCCCAGGTTCGCTCCGGTGTGGAGTACTGCTCTCATCTTTGGGCAGGGGCAGCTAAATATCAACTCAACGCTTTGGACTCCATCGAAAAACGAGCGATTGGACTCATTGGAAACGAATCCTTAACCGCATGCAAACTGCATAGTCTAGAACATCGTCGGAACGTAGCCAGTTTGGCGGTTTTCTACAGAATCTTTCACGGCGAATGTGCTGAAGAACTGCATAACCTGTTGCCAGCTTCTCCTTTTTATCATCGAGGGACTCGACGCCGGGCCGGTCTCCACCCTTATGTCATCGACATCCCTCCCATACGCACTAAGCGTTTCGCTTCTTCCTTTCTTATGCGTACTAGTAAGGAGTGGAACAATCTTCCGGCTTCCGTTTTTCCCAGAAACTACAATCTGGATTTATTCAAGAGAAATGTGAATAGACACTTATTAGGCAAACATGCTCCATCCTAGACCACGCTTGTCGCTTTCCATCAGGCGAAGCGATGGTCAAATGCTTGCCTAATCCTTACTTTAAAAAAAAAAAAAAAAAAAAGTCGTATATCAGTATCGTCACTGCCTTTTTATGCGTATTAATTCTAAGATAATTATGGTTTAAGGGAATGGTTCCTTCGCCCACTTACTAATTATTCAATTGTTTTTCATTTCAGGCCTTTTAACAGTCATAAATTGTTACAATGTGAAGTGGGTGACGCGAGTACAAGATTCTTTCACCGCGGCAAAAATATTGGCGCTATTGGTCACATTTTTTGCCAGCATATGGTACTTGTTTTCTGGAAACACACAGAATTTGGAATCAATGATGCAAGGGACCACAACGAATCCAGGGGACATAGCCATCGCTTTCTATACGGGATTATTTTCATACTCTGGTTGGAATTATCTTAACTTTGTAACTGAAGAATTGAAAGACCCATATAAGTAAGTGTCCTTCTTTTAAATTTGAATCATATAAGCATCATTTTGAAAACAATTAACTTTTCTAAACGTAGCATCTGTAACAAAAAACGTGTTTTATATCAAAAACTACAGTTCAATTAAAATTAATTTTATATTGACGTTTAGCAGAGAAAGCTTACATATTTTTGCTCTTTTTTTTCAGGAATTTACCGAAAGCAATATGCATATCAATGCCGGTAGTGACATTAGTATATGCGCTTACAAACGTGGCATTTTTCGCTGTTCTCACAAACGACGAGATCATGTCGTCCGAAGCGGTGGCCGTAACGTTTAGTGAGAAGATCCTTGGTGTGGTATCCTGGATCATGCCACTATTTGTAGCGCTGTGTACATTTGGTTCACTTAACGGAGCTATTTACGCATCTTCCCGTCTATTTTTCGTCGGTGCCAGGAATGGACACCTACCATTAGCGATCTCCTTGATAGACATTCGGCGACTTACTCCCGTTCCATCTCTTATATTTATGGTAAGTTCCATATAAAAATGCTAAAGCTATTGAAATAAGTATAGATTTTGTATCTATATATAAATCTTGGTTGATTGATTACTTCAAGAAAGTAAGAAAAAAGAGCACGCTGTTGAAATCCCTATTCATGGAAATTAATCTGAAAAATAGTATCGCCTCTGTGTAACTTTATGGTGCTATTTAAAAGTTAATGGTCTTAAGGTATGATAGCGTTAACACTTTACATGCGTATGAGTCGATACGGTAATGAGAAAATGCTTATAACTGGAAAAACTACTGGCGCATTCATTCCAAGAAAACTGATAAGACTTATTTTTTCTTGATTTGTGCGTTGTACTTTATACTTTTATTTTCCCAAATATTTTTTCAATTATCAATTACTTAACTACTAAGGCTAATTAACTTAGTACTTAATCAAATATCTTTATCTAAAACATGATTAACAAGCTATCCGCCCGCGGTTTCGCCTGTCTGTCTGATACCTCATAAATTGTATACTAAAACTAACATGAAACACTATCTTTAATCAAAGCATACAGATACAAAGGGACTTTATGCCGGAGCGTCCGCGTCGTTCCAATTTCTAGACCAAATCTACCATGTTTAAAGTTTGACAATCTATTTTTGACTAGAGAAGAAAGCGATAAGCCTTCTATATATTATACTAGCTGTGCCGCGCGGTTTCACCCGCGTGGCTCCGCTCCTGTTGATCTGAGCGTGATAATATATAACCTATATTACTCGTGGATAATGTAGCTTTCGAATGGTGAAAGAATTTTTAAATTCGGTCCAGTAGTTTATGAGCCTATTTATTAAAATCAAGCAAAGTTTTCCTCTTTATAATATTAGTGTAGATTCCTTCACAATGTGTGATGCATTGTCAATTTTGATCGAACAACATCTATATTTTCCAGTCCCTAGTTACAGAAAGGTAAAAGTAGTGGATCATCTCATATATATATATATATATATATATATAGATATCTCCATGGGCACTATGTTGATCAAACGTGCCATATAGTTAGTAATTATTTGATCCGTTTTCACTTGTTGATCCGGTTGGTATTTGTGGATCCATTGCCACACCACCGTCCGTATGTGGATCCGAACGGAGCCACAAGTGTCACCATTAGTAATAATAATAATTACGTGCTTTTTATACAAATCCACCTTTTTTGCGTTTGAGCTCTTGTTGATCCGATTCAAATGAGCCAATCAGAGCCCACCGAGCTCAGCTATTGGTCGCTTGCGGCCTTAGCCATTTGAAGGTTTAAAGACATTTATTCCCGTTATAGAAACGTATGTTGCCGTTCGCCTTCCATAATTTGTTCGGATCTTCGGGAAGGCAAGATAGCTAGCTCGTCTATTAGGATAGTGGCGATTTGATGTTGAGATTATAATATTTGTATTTATGTATTATAAAAGTATAATTGTTTTAAATTCATTACTTTAGTGTCGTCGTAGATTTTATTTGTAGAAGTTAAAAAAGGATAGTTAAAGATAGTTTTAATGATTTTATTTTGTAAAATTTGGAGTGGCGCTAATTTATTTTTGTAAGCACTCCCCCGGACTTCTATTAAATACATTAGGTGCGGCTTTACTAACGTGTTGTAGATGGTGTGGCGTAATTTATGAGGTATGCAAGAAGTAATATCACGCAGAGATCTAAGAAGTGCTGATAATTTATTTTTTAGGTGGTCGATGTGATAATTCCATTTCAGAGAGCTGCCGATTCGCAAATCTAGATTATTTCTCGTGGGTTTTATGTTCTAATATAACACCCTTAATTTTAAATGGAGCGTGTGGTGGAATAATTTTGTTATGAGCTTTGCATTTAGATATATTTATTTTTAGGAGATTGCATTGAAACCATTTATTTAATTCATTTTATGCTTGCGCTATCATGTCATGTATAGAGGGAACAAAATAAAACAGACAAGTGTCATCCGCATAAAGTGTTAGGTGACCATTTAGCTTTAAATCTTGTAAATTATTAATATAAATTAAAAAAGCAATGGGCCTAGAATCGAACCTTGTGGTATGCCACATGTAATTGGTAAGGGAATGCTATCGTGGTTATCTATTTTAACTATTTGTGATCGATTTTTTAAATATGATTTCAGCATATCTAGTGCTTTACCATTAATATTAATGGATGTTAATTTCTTTATTAAAAGTTCGTGAGAAACGGTATCGAAGGCCTTTTGTAGGTCAATAAACACTCCCAAAACTATATTGTTTGCGTCAATGTTCTGTTTTATTTTAATAGTTAGGTCCATAGTCGCTGACAGAGTGTTACTTTTTGGCTTAAATCCGTATTGATGCACTGAAATAAAATTAAATGAGTCTAAATATTTTTCTAATCTCGTGTGTAAAATCTTCTCCAATACTGGCAAAACCGAAATTGGCCTATAGTTACCAGGTTCAAATTTTGAGCCACTCTTATAGATAGGAGTTACCTTCGCTATTTTTAACGAGTCCGGAAAATGTCTTTGAATTATGGCTTGGTTAAAACAGTCGCTTAAGGTATGATTAAATTTTTCTTTGATGCATTTAATTGATTTTGTAGTAATACCATCAAGACCTGTACTACAGTTTGAAGTAATTTTTTAAGCTTATTTATAATCATATATTTTTACTGGCTTCGGTAGGTCTGAACGTATTAGTGAGGTAATTTTTAAAATTTCGTAGTTAACTTTAGATTTCCTCTCCTCTGAGTTATAAGATGTCAATTCTGGGAAACCAGCAAAAATTACATTTTTTTCGCGGCTCTTTCTGTCCCGTAGTTCCTTGATTAAGTTTTAATTTATATGAAGTTGATTTTTAGATGTAAAACCCGATGGGTTGGCTCATGGCTGACTGATTTATTGATTGAAGATTTAATTTCAGTAATTTTATTTTACTTTTACCCTGGTTTATCTGGGATTCTAATTGAGAAATAGTACTCTTCAATATGTTTTGTTCAGTAATTATCATACATGCTGATGACTTAATTTCATTGATTTGATTCGTATTTTGGCGAATTAAATTCAAAGATTGTTCGTTGGACGATTTAATTTCGGTAATTTGTGTTTTTACCTCAGAAATGTTTTCATGAATTTTGTTTACTATTTGTTCATTTGAGCATACATATTTTTCAAGTAATGTACTAATACGGCTCAACTCCGACCGAATATCCTTCATATCATCACTAAATCTGCAATCTTGTTCTAGCGGTTGTTTCCGTTTTCTGTAAGTAATTTGAGTATCAGTTGGCGTAGAACTCGTAGAAAACGATCTTAGCTTCGATAGATCGGGATGCGATCCACCGGCAGTACCCACTGCATGTTGGCGATCTGCGTACACTCATATTTACTCCACAATGGATAATTTGTGCAGGAATATGAGTCGTCATTTGTTTCACCTAAATCTAACATTTTAATTATTTTATCAGATTGATGTCAAAATCAGGGCAAAGGCGTCTACACGTCAACAAATATTATGATAATTATCTTGATATTGATGGATCACAATATGGATCTTACGTGTAGCGTTCGCCAAAGAGTTGCCCTGATTCAAGAGGTAGGTTGTTATTTGTAGGATGCATACTACTTGAGAATTATCACCGTCACTGTTTGACGAAAGGTTCGTCCAAATATCTATCTTTTTAGGGTTCCGTATTTTTAGTTTCACAACGTTTTCTATAAGTTTCAATTGAATGACGGTCGACTTCTTCAACTTCCATAAAACTCTGGAGATTTTTTGTTAGCCCTAATTTCATATCCCCATGTCAATGTCATGCAAGTGCATATAAATGGAACAGATCAACATACGACTTATGATTTGGTATATAAAACGGAGTCAAGAAGTGTTTGAGCATTTCAAAATTTGAACCGTTACTGAGTCAAGTTCGTCTAGTCTAGGCGGATTTAGCAATGTATGGAACATTACCTAACTATAATATGTTTGTGTACGGAGCCAACAAATACTGTAGTGTTTACGAAAAATTAATCTACGTTACTTAATATACAGTTTCGTTCTGTCGGATCAAATAAAGCTGTAATTTTGATAATATAAAATGATCTGATTAACATACGACTTTGGATTTGGTATATAAAACGGAGCCAACAAGTGTTTATGGGTTTCTGAATTTCGGCCGTTACGGAGTCGATTCAGTTCAAGATCTTAGCAATAAAAATGTTGAGTATATCAATTTCTCCATGAATACGTTTGGCAACATCGCCCAAATATTTGCGCCGTTGCCACTCCGGGCAAGATCTTTGCAACCGGAGTCGAGTAATATCGGGGAAAAGGTGGAGTCAGGAATGCACGGCAGTCGGGCTGGATCAACTTAGTGCCCAAGTTGGTATTTATTTATATATATATATATATATATATATATATATATATATATATAGATATCTCCATGGGCACTATGTTGATCAAACGTGCCATATAGTTAGTAATTATTTGATCCGTTTTCACTTGTTGATCCGGTTGGTATTTGTGGATCCATTGCCACACCACCGTCCGCACGTGGATCCGAACGGAGCCACAAGTGTCATCATCAGTAATAATAATAATTACGTGCTTTTTATACAAATCCACCTTTTTTGCGTTTTAGCTCTTGTTGATCCGATTCAAATGAGCCAATCAGAGCCCACCGAGCTCAGCCATTGGTCGCTTGCGGCCTTAGCCATTTGAAGGTTTAAAGACATTAATTCCCGTTATAGAAACGTATGTTGCCGTTCGCCTTCCATAATTTGTTCGGATCTTCGGGAGGGCAAGATAGCTAGATCGTCTATTAGGATAGTGGCGATTTGATGTTGAGATTATAATATTTGTATTTATGTTTTTATGTAGCGCTTTGCGGATGAACATACACGTATTATAAAAGTATAATTGTTTTAAATTCATTATTTTAGTGTCGTCGTAGATTTTATTTGTAGAAGTTAAAAAAGGATAGTTAAAGATAGTTTTAATGATTTTATTTTGTAAAATTTGGAGTGGCGCTAATTTATTTTTGTAAGCACTCCCCCATACTTCTATTAAACACATTAGGTGCGGCTTTACTAACGTGTTGTAGATGGTGTGGCGTAATTTATGAGGAATGCAAGAAGTAATATTACGCAGAGATCTAAGAAGTGTTGATAATTTATTTTTTAGGTGGTCGATGTGATAATTCCATTTCAGAGAGTTGCCGATTCGCAAACCTATGTATTTCTCGTGGGTTTTATGTTCTAATACAACACCGTTAATTTTAAGTGGAGCGTGTGGTGGAATAATTTTGTTATGAGCTTTGAATTTAATATAACATGTTTTAGATATGTTTATTGTTAGTAGATTGCATTGAAACCATTTATTTAATTTATTTAAATCATTTTGTGCTTGCGCTATCATATCATGTATAGAGGGACCAAAATAAAACAGACGGGTGTCATCCGCATAAAGTGTTAGGTGACCATTTAGCTTTAAATCCTGTAAATTATTAATATAAATTAAAAAAAGCAATGGGCCTAGAATCGAACCTTGTGGTATGCCACATGTAATTGGTAAGGGAATGCTATCGTGGTTATCTATTTTAACTATTTGTGATCGATTTTTTAAATACGATTTCAGCATCTAGTGCTTTACCATTAATGTTAATGGATATTAATTTCTTTATTAAAAGTTCGTGAGAAACGGTATCGAAGGCCTTTTGTAGGTCAATAAACACTCCCAAAACTATATTGTTTGCGTCAATGTTCTGTTTTATTTTAATAGTTAGGTCCATAGTCGCTGACAGAGTGTTACTTTTTGGCTTAAATCCGTATTGACGCACTGAAATAAAATTAAATGAGTCTAAATATTTTTCTAATCTCGTGTGTAAAATCTTCTCCAATATTTTTGACAATACTGGCAAAACCTAGATTGGCCTATAGTTACCAGGTTCAAAATTTGAGCCACTCTTATAGATAGGAGTTACCTTCGCTATTTTTAACGAGTCCGGAAAACGTCTTTGACTTATGGCTTGGTTAAAACAGTCGCTTAAGGTATGATTTAATTTTTCTTTGATGCATTAAATTGCTTTTGTAGTAATACCACAAGACCTGTACTACAGTTTGAATTAAGGTTATTTATAATTATATATTTTTACTGGCTTCGGTAGGTCTGAACTTATTAGTGAGGTGATTTTTTAAAATTTCGTCGTTGTCCTTAGATTTCCTCTCCTCTGAGTTATAAGATGTCGATTCTGGGAAACCAGTAAAAATTACATTTTTTTCGTGGCTCTTTCTGTCCCGTAGTTCCTTGATTAAGTTTTAATTTATATGAAGTTGATTTTTAGACGTAAAACCCGATGGATTGGCTGACTGATTTATTGATTGAAGATTTAATTCCAGTGATTTTATTTTACTCTCACCCTAGTTTATCTGGGATTCTAATTGAGAAATAATACTCTTCAATATGTTTTGTTCAGTAATAATCATACATACTGATGACTTAATTTCATTGATTTGATTCGTATTTTGGCGAATGAAATTCAAGGATTGTTCGTTGGACGATTTAATTTCGGTAATTTGTGTTTTTACCTCAGAAATGTTTTCATGAATTTTGTTTACTATTTGTTCATTTGAGCATACATATTTTTCAAGTAATGTACTAATACGGCTCAACTCCGACCGAATATCCTTCATATCATCACTAAATCTGCAATCTTGTTTTAGCGGTTGTTAATTTGAGTATCAGTTGGCGTAGAACTCGTAGAAAACGTACTTAGCTACGATAGATCGAGATGCGATCCATCATCCACTGGCACATATTTACTCAACAATGGATAATTTGTGCAGGAATATGAGTCGTCATTTGTTTCACCTGAATCTAACATTTTAATTATTTTATCAGATTGATGTCAGAATCAGGGCAAAGGCGAACGCTACACGTCAACAAATATTATGATAATTATCTTGATATTTATCATAATATTTGTTGACGTGTATAAGGATTTCCAGAAATCCAGTGATATATTTTGATCCGTCAATACACTATCCTACACGTCAATAAATATCGTAATCCGATAGTAAATATTGACGGATCACAATATGGATCTTACGTGTAGCGTTCGCCAAAGAGTTGCCCTGATTAAAGAGGTAGGTTGTTATTTGTAGGTTGCATACTACTTGAGAATTATTATCACCGGCACTGTATGACGAAAGGTTCGTCCAAATATCTATCTTTTTAGGATTCCGTATTTTTAGTTTCACAACGTTTTCTATAAGTCTCAATTGAATTACGGTCGACTTCTTCAACTTCCATAAAACTCAGGAGATTTTTGCTAGCCCTAATTTCATATCCCCATGTCAATATCATGCAAGTGCATATAAATGGAACAGATCAACATACGACTTATGATTTGGTATATAAAACGGAGTCAAGAAGTGTTTGAGCATTTCAAAATTTGAACCGTTACGGAGTCGAGTTCGTCTAGTCTAGGCGGATTTAGCAATGTATGGAACATTATACCTAACTATAATATGTTTGTGTACGGAGCCAACAAATACTGTAGTGTTTACGAAAAATTAATCTACGTTACTTAATATACAGTTTCGTTATGTCGGATCAAATAAAGCTGTAATTTTGATAATATAAATGGATCTGATCAACATACGACTTTGGATTTGGTATATAAAACGGAGCCAACAAGTGTTTATGGGTTTCTGAATTTTGGCCGTTACGGAGTCGATTCAGTTCAAGATCTTAGCAATAAAAATGTTGAGTATATCAATTTGTCCATGAATACGTTTGGCAACATCGCCCAAAAGTTTGCGCCGTTGCCACTCCGGGCAAGATCTAGGCAACCGGAGTCGAGTAATATGGGGGAAAAGGTGGAGTCGGCAATGCACGGCAGTCGGGCTGGATCAACTTAGTGCCCAAGTTGGTATTTATATATATATATATATATATATATATATATATAAATATATATATATATATAAATACCCACTTGGGCACTAAGTTGATCCAGCCCGACTGCCGTGCATTCCTGACTCCACCTTTTCCCCAATATTACTCGACTCCGGTTGCATAGATCTTACCCGGAGTGGCAACGGCGCAAATATTTGAGCGACGTTGCCAAACATATTCATGGAGAAAATGATATACTCAACATTTTTATTGCTAAGATCTCGAACTGAATCGACTCCGTAACGGCCGAAATTCAGAAACCCATAAACACTTGTTGGGTCCGTTTTATATACCAAATCCAAAGTCGTATGTTGATCAGATCCATTTATATTATCAAAATTACAGCTTTATTTGATCCGACAAAACGAAACTGTATATTAAGTAACATAGATTATTTTTCGTAAACCCTACAGTATTTGTTGGCTCCGTACACAAACATATTATAGTTAGGTAATGTTCCATACATTGCTAAATCCGCCTAGACTAGACGAACTCGACTCCGTAACGGTTCAAATTTTGAAATGCTCAAACACTTCTTGACTCCGTTTTTTATACCAAATCATAAGTCGTATGTTGATCTGTTCCATTTATATGCACTTGCATGACATTGACATGGGGATATGAAATTAGGGCTAGCAAAAAACCTCCTGAGTTTTATGGAAGTTGAAGAAGTCGACCGTAATTTAATTGAAACTTATAGAAAACGTTGTGAAACTAAAAATTCGGAACCCTAAAAAGATAGATATTTGGACGAACCTTTCGTCATACAGTGACGGTGATAATTCTCAAGTAGTATGCATCCTACAAATAACAACCTACCTCTTGAATCATCAGTAAATATCAAGATAATTATCATAATATTTATTGACGTAGCCTATGCTCTGATTCTGATATCAATCTGATAAAATAATTAAAATGTTAGATTTAGGTCAAACAAATGACGACTCATATTCCTGCACAAATTATCCATTACGGAGTAAATATGAGTGTACGCAGATCGCCAACACGTTTAACCAGCAGTGGTGCAGTGGGTACTGCCGGTGGATCGCATCCCGATCTATCGAAGCTAAGTTCGTTTTCTACGAGTTCTACGCCAACTGATACTCAAATTACTTACAGAAAACGGAAACAACCGCTAGAACCAGATTGCAGATTTAGTGATGACTAGCTTCCGCCCGCGACTCCGTCCGCGCGGATGTCGGTCTTCGTGTGGATGGTTTATTTATCCATTTTGAGTACCTCTGACAATAACATCTTATAAATATCTATTGGACCCAATTCCCAAATACGGCTAGGCCTATAATAATACGCAACGTGTGTTCGCGGTTCTACGGAACAACGTCTATGGATAGAACTGAAAAATTAAGATTATTTTTTTTCTACGTATTTTTCCAGGATAAAAAGTATCCTATTTTACGCCCAGGATAATAAGGTATAATTATACCAAGTTTCATCGAAATCGAACCGCTAGTTTTCACGTGATGCCTTCACATACAGACAGACAGACAGACAGACAGACAGACAGACAGACAGACAAAAATTTTTTTAATCACATATTTGGGTTTGGTATCGATCCAGTAACACCCCCTGCTATTTATTTTTTCAATATTTTGAATGTACAGAATTGACCCTTCTACAGATTTATTATATGTATAGATATGAAGGATATTCGGTCGGAGTTGCGCCGTATTAGTACATTACTTGAAAAATATGTATGCTCAAATGAACAAAAAGTAAACAAAATTCATGAAAACATTTCTGAGGTAAAAACACAAATTACCGAAATTAAATCGTCCAATGAACAATCCTTGAATTTAATTCGCCAAAATACGAATCAAATCAATGAAATTAAGTCATCAGCATGTATGATAATTACTGAACAAAACATATTGAAGAGTACTATTTCTCAATTAGAATCCCAGATAAACTAGGGTGAGAGTAAAATAAAATCACTGGAATTAAATCTTTAATCAATAAATCAGTCAGCCAATCCATCGGGTTTTACGTCTAAAAATCAACTTCATATAATTTAAAACTTAATCAAGGAACTACGGGACAGAAAGAGCCGCGAAAAAAATGTAATTTTTACTCGTTTCCCAGAATCGACATCTTATAACTCAAAGGAGAGGAAATCTAAAGACAACTATGAAATTTTAAAAAATTACCTCACTAATAAGTTCAGACCTACCGAAGCCAGTAAAAAAAATATATAATTATAAATAACCTTAATTCAAACTGTAGTACAGGTCTTTTATTAATTTTATTTATTTATTTATGGTGTTACTACATGATGGTATTACATGTCTTGATGGTATTACTACAAAAACAATTAAATGCATCAAAGAACAAGGTAGATAACTGCGTTAAAAACAACCGATTTCAAACTTGCACTTGCAACATTTACAAATACAGACAATGTACGCGCCGCCGCGGCCGCTAGTATGTAGCTTTAGAAATTAGTAACCATATTACTTGTTCAGTGATCTGTGTTAGTAACGAAATAAACGTTATCAAGATTAGACGTGCGTTTTACTTAATCAAGTTTTACCAAGCAAAAGTGAACCTTATTGCCTCAACATATGGTCCATCGCCGGATAGTATCAATGAGCGTTAATGCTAATTACATCGACGAACCGGTTTCTACGGAAGGATTCTATTGAGTGACAAGTTACAGATTATTGTTATTTACTTTACACGTTTATTCGTTACTCGTACAATATTGATAAAAGACTAAACATGAGTGGTGTCGAGCAGTTACTGGCCTTATTGGAGGATACGGCTTTATTGTTACAAAAGGCGCAAACTAATTTAAAAAAGTGTCCAAAACAACGACTGACGAAGGGGTACGTGGAAGCCCGCTTACAAAGTATTGAGGAGTATTGGAACACTTTTAAAGAGGCTCACAATAGTTTGGTGAGAACAGTGCCTAAAGAAAAGAAATCTGAAATATCGTATTTTGTGAACGAAGATTTTTTTGTATTTGAAGATCTTTATTTATGCATCAAGGCCGATCTAAAAGATCTTTTAATAAACGCTAATAAGAGTCCTGCCTATGGAACAAGTTTGGAAGTAGCAAATAACGCAAACGAGCAGTTAAAGCTGCCTAAAATCTTGCTACCGACGTTTTCGGGGTCATATGAAGATTGGCCCTCGTACAGAGACATGTTTCAGTCATTGGTGCATAATAACTCCGCGCTTGGGGATGTACAAAAATTATATTACTTAAAGAGTAGCTTAACTGGTGAAGCTGAAAATATATTAAAACATGTTCAGATAACACAAGCGAATTATGAGCAATCCTGGAATTTATTAAATAAACGATTTGGAAATAAAAAAATGATGGTTAATTCAATATTAAAAAGATTATTTAATCAAAAGAAAATGAGCTCACAAAATTATAAATTAATAAAGAACTTACTGGACACTACCACAGAGTGCCTTAATAGTTTAAAAAACATAAACATAATCACAGACTCTTGGGATCCTTTAATTATATTTCTGGTTGTACAGAAATTGGACCCAGAGTCACATAAGGATTGGGAAGAGTATGTCCAGAATGATACCGACAAATTACCAAGTTGGGAACAATTACAACAGTTTTTGCAATTAAAATTTCGTACTTTGGAGTTATTATCGCCATCGACATCTAAAGAAAGGTCATTCCATATAGCGACGCCCGCAGTGCAATTTAAACCCTGTCCAAAATGTCAACTAGAACATGCTTTATGCCACTGTAAAGAATTTATATCACTTACACCACAACAAAAGAATGAGTTTGTTCGTTCCAATAATATTTGCTTTAATTGTTTATGCAGTGGGCATGTGGTGAGCAAATGTCGTTTGCGGGTTTCTTGTAAGGTATGTCAACGGCGTCATCATTCTTTGTTGCATCAGTCAATGGCCGTGGTCAAACCCAGCAACATAGAATCGCACTTTAATCAGGTGGAGGATGAGATAGACGAAGAACAGCAGGAGCAACACTTGGAGGAACAGGTTAACACTATCTCTTCTTTCGTAGCAACCAAACAAGGTTCTGCTCTGCTAGCTACCGCTCTTGTCCCTGTTACAGATGGCGCCGGCAGAATAACTGTACTCCGCACGCTAATAGACCAAGGCTCACAAGCGAACTTTATAAGCGAACGAGCTGCTCAACTGCTTAAAGTTAAACGTAAACCATTGGCTATAGATGTAAGTATTACGGGAATAGGATCTACACAAACTAAGGTAAAACACACGGTGGGATTAGAGCTTTTATCAAGATATGACGACAAGTTCCAACTGTTCATTGATGCATATGTCATTTCTACTACTCGTTTAACAAATGTGTTACCATCCAAACATTTGATAGACAGTGAAAATTCATGGTCACATCTTCAAGGTCTTGTATTAGCCGATCCCACATACAATATACCTGGACGGATTGATATGCTGCTGGGCGTAACCACATATGCACAAATAATCAAAGAACCTTTGATCAAGGGTCCTCCTGGTTCACCATGCGCACAAGAAACAAGCTTGGGATGGATATTATTCGGTTCCGTGTTAGACAATACGGAAATGAAATCTAATAATGAAATGCTAGTTATGCACCATCGTATAGATGTGGATGAAATGTTGCAAAGGTTGTGGGAGCTGGATCCTGAAACAAACAAAAAATTAAGCATAGAAGAAGAAACATGTGAACGAACATATAAAGATACATATACAAGGACAGCGGAAGGAAGATATGTTGTAAAATTACCTGTAAAACACGAACCCCCACGAGCAACACAAGGTGATACCCGTGATATTTCAATTTTCAGATTTAAGCAATTAGAATCCAAATTTGTCAAATCCCCGGATTTAAAGAGAGAGTATATAAATGTGATTAATGAATATTTAAAGTTAAACCACATGGAGGAAGTTCCCGAAAGCGAAATTAATAACCCATCTATTTACTTACCGCATCATGCAGTTATTAGAGAAGCAAGTGATACAACAAAAGTGAGAGTAGTTTTCAACGCGTCTGCAACAGGTAAAAATAATATATCGCTCAATGACGACTTACTTGTTGGTCCACTGCTACAAGAAGATATGAGATCCTTGATTATGAGATGGCGACTTCGGAAAATTGCCTTTGTCGCAGACATAGAAAAAATGTATAGGCAAATATTAATAAAAACAGAGGACGCTGACTATCAAAGAATTGTATGGAGGAATAGCATTGATGAGCCTATAAAGGATTATCGTTTATTGACAGTTACTTTCGGCACAGCATCGGCACCTTATCTTGCTGTAAAAACTCTTCACCAAATTGCTAACGATGAAGGAGAAGGCTATCCTGCGGCTGTTAATGTAATAAAAAATGATTTTTTTATGGACGATTTACTATCCGGTCAGGATTCGGTAGAAGATGCTACAAAAATAGCGAAACAAATTTCAAATATACTTAGTAGAGGAGGAATGAAATTACAGAAATGGTCATCAAATAATAAGGGTTTTTTGAAAAACTTTTCTTCCGATGAACTAAGCTCTCGCCTGAGTATAGATTTTAAGTTTGAAGGAACAGTAAAGACGTTAGGGCTATCATGGAATGTGGTCGATGATACTTTACATTATTATGCTGACTTACCTGCGTCACCGGCAAACATAACCAAAAGAACCATACTCTCGGAGATTCAACGCTTGTTTGATCCTCTCGGTTGGTTAACTCCTGTACTCCTGCCTGCAAAAATAATAATTCAAAAATTGTGGTTGATGAGAATTTCTTGGGATGAAGAAGTAGTACCTGAAATAAAAGAAGATTGGTTAAAGATTAAAGAAAGTTTAAGAAATATAAAAGATATAAAAATAAATAGATGGTTATACAGTCATACTAAAAATATGTCTGATGTTACAGTGCATGGCTTTTGTGATGCATCTTCAAAGGCATATGGCGCAGTAGCTTACCTGAGAGTCAAAGTAGAAAATAATACATATGTTACAGGCATTATAGCTGCGAAGAGTCGCGTTGCACCTGTTAAACCTGTATCCCTGCCTCGTTTAGAATTATGTGGCGCAGTTTTACTTGCCAAATTATTAAAACAAATAAGTGACGCTACACACATACCAACCGATCGGATATATGGTTGGACAGATTCAACCGTAGTTTTGTCCTGGCTTCAAGGAGATCTTTCTCGATGGCAAACCTTTGTACGGAATCGGGTTGCAACTATATTAGAAACTATAGGAAATAAATGGTACCACGTACCTTCTGTAGAAAATCCTGCCGATGTTGCTTCACGTGGAATGTTATTACCTGAACTTAAAAATTGTAAATTATGGTGGGAAGGTCCAAAATGGCTACGAGATGAGCAGCTTTCTTTGAAAAATTCCGTTTATAACACTAACCTAGAAAAAAGGAAAAATATTATAGCTAATACAAAAATAGTAGATGAGGCACATTGGTCAAATAAATTTAAAAATTTTAATAACTTATATGAATTACTGAGAGCAATAGTCTATTGCACACGGTTTCTGAATGTAAGGAAAATTAAAGAAGTTAAGGCTATAACTACAAATGAGCTACATGACAGTTTAAACAAATGTGTAAGATTAGACCAAAGGGAATCTTTTTCAGTAGAAATAGAAGATTTAAAACAAAGGAAAGAAATAAAACGCAACAGTTGTATTAAAAATCTTAATCCTTACCTGGACGCTGAAAATATTCTCAGGGTGGGCGGCAGACTCAGGCATGCCCATCTTGTAGAAATCGAGAAACATCCCATGATTTTAAGCAATAAGAGCTGTTTAACTACTTTAATAATAGCTGATGCACACAAAAAGACGCTACACGGTGGTACACAATTGACTATAAATTATATAAGAAGCCGTTTTTGGATTATTAAAATTAAATCACTTGTTTCATCATATATCAATAAGTGCTTTATATGTGCGAGACTTAAAGCAAAACCCAGATTACAAATTATGGGAGACTTACCTGAGATGAGGGTGACTCCGTCACGGCCATTTTTACACTCCGGCGTAGATTTTGCTGGTCCACTGCAAATTTTAACTTCAAGGGGTAGAGGGTCCAAAACCAATAAGGCATACATTTGCATATTTGTATGTATGTCTACCAAAGCAGTTCATTTGGAATTAGTTGGGGATTTAAGCACTGATTCTTTCTTAGGCGCGTTAAAACGTTTTGTAGCTCGAAGGGGAAGATGTAGCCACATTTGGAGCGATCAAGGCACTAATTTTGTAGGTGCCAACAAGGAATTGTTGGAGCTGTTCCAACAGGCTAATTTACAAATACCAGGCCATCTACCAGCTACTTTAGCAGAAGATGGCATACAATGGCACTTCAATCCACCTTACAGTCCAAATTTTGGAGGCTTATGGGAAGCGGGGGTGAAATCCATCAAATATCACTTGCGAAGAATTTTAGATAAGCATCTAACTTTCGAAGAGATGACAACATTACTGTGCCAGATAGAAGCATGCTTAAATTCCAGACCGTTGTGTCCAATCGACAATACAGATACCGATAATTTGAATATTCTTACACCTGGTCACTTTCTCATTGGTGAAGCCCCATTCAATATACCAGAACCAGACTTGAGAGACATAAACCTTAACAGACTTTCACGATGGCAGTATGCACAAAGGTTACTACAAGACTTTTGGAAGAGATGGCAAACAGAATATTTGTCACGTCTACAGCAACGACCCAAATGGCTAAAACGACAAGATGAATTCAAAGTGGGAGATGTGGTCCTGGTCGTGGAAGAACATTTACCTCCTGGTAAATGGGCTTTAGGTCGTATCCTAGAAAAACATTCGGGAGCAGACGGGATATGTCGTGTGTATTCTTTAAAATGCCGCGGAAAATTGATGAAGCGATCAATTTCCAAATTATGCCCATTACCTATAAATAATGACTTGGATTTTTGAATATTAGTTGCCTATTTAAATTATAAAAAAAAAAATGTTATTACATAATTAATCTAAATGTACAATGTTTAGATAATAACAGATACTGATTGTTGATTTATATAACTTAATTTAAAAATCATTTTGTTTTTGTTTATTTGAAGAATGCATGTTTAAGTTTAGATTCGATGGTATGTAATGCAAAACGTTAAGCAAAAATGTTAGCCAATTAAGATAAAACCTAGTTACCTATAGGTTTTGGTGGGCGGTATGTACGCGCCGCCGCGGCCGCTAGTATGTAGCTTTAGAAATTAGTAACCATATTACTTGTTCAGTGATCTGTGTTAGTAACGAAATAAACGTTATCAAGATTAGACGTGCGTTTTACTTAATCAAGTTTTACCAAGCAAAAGTGAACCTTATTGCCTCAACAGACAAAAATGCCCATAAAATAAAAACTACTGGGCCTATCCGAATAAAATTTTTATGGGACCAATTCGACACCATCCCGCATCGAACAAAAAAGAATCACGTAAATCGGTTCAGAAACCTCGGAGTAATCGGTGTACATACATAAAAAAAACATACCGGCCGAATTGATAACCTCCTCCTTTTTTTTGAAGTCGGTTAAAAATTAAATCATACCTTAAGCGACTGTTTTAACCAAGCCATAAGTCAAAGACGTTTTCCGGACTCGTTAAAAATAGCGAAGGTAACTCCTATCTATAAGAGTGGCTCAAAATTTGAACCTGGTAACTATAGGCCAATTTCGGTTTTGCCAGTATTGTCAAAAATATTGGAGAAGATTTTACACACGAGATTAGAAAAATATTTAGACTCATTTAATTTTATTTCAGTGCGTCAATACGGATTTAAGCCAAAAAGTAACACTCTGTCAGCGACTATGGACCTAACTGTTAAAATAAAACAGAACATTGACGCAAACAATATAGTTTTGGGAGTGTTTATTAAACTACCAAAGGCCTTTGATACCGTTTCTCACGAACTTTTAATAAAGAAATTAGCATCCATTAACATTAATGGTAAAGCACTAGATATGCTGAAATCATATTTAAAAAATCGATCATGAATAGTTAAAATAGATAACCATGATAGCATTCCCTTACCAATTACATGTGGCATACCACAAGGTTCGATTCTAGGCCCATTGCTTTTTTTAATTTATATTAATAATTTCCAAGATTTAAAGCTAAATGGTCACCTAACACTTTGTGCGGATGACACCTGTCTGTTTTATTTTGGTCCCTCTATACATGACATGATAGCGCAAGCACAAAATGATTTAAATAAATTAAATAAATAAATGCAATCTACTAAAAATGAATATATCTAAATTCAAAGCTCATAACAAAATTATTCTACCACACGCTCCACTTAAAATTAACGGTGTTGTATTAGAACATAAAACCCACGAGAAATGCCTAGGTTTGCGAATCGACAGCTCTCTGAAATGGAATTATCACATCGACCACCTAAAAAATAAATTATCAGCACTTCCTAGATCTCTGCATAATATTACTTCTCGCATTCCTCATAAATTACGCCACACCATCTACAACACGTCAGTAAAGCCGCACCTAATGTATTTTATAGAAGTATCGGGGAGTGCTTACAAAAATATATAAGCGCCACCTCAAATTTTACAAAATAAAATCATTAAAACTATCTTTAACTATCCTTTTTTAACTTCTACAAATAAAATCTACGACGACACTAAAATAATGAATTTAAAACAATTATACTTTTATATTACGTGTATGTTCATCCGCAAAGCGCTACATAAAAACATAAATACAAAATACAAATATTATATTTTCAACATCAAATCGCCACTATCCTAATAGACGAGCTAGCTATCTTGCCCTCCCGAAGATCCGAACAAATTATGGAAGGCGAACGGCAACATACGTTTCTATAACGAGAATAAATGTCTTTAAATCTTCAAATGGCTAAGGCCGCAAGCGACCAATGGCTGAGCTCGGTGGGCTCTGATTGGCTCATTTGAATCGGATCAACAAGAGCTAAAATGCAAAAAAGGTGGATTTGTATAAAAAGCACGTAATTATTATTATTACTGATCGTGACACTTGTGGCTCCGTTCGGATCCACATACGGACGGTGGTGTGGCAATGGATCCACAAATACCAACCGGATCAACAAGTGAAAACGGATCAAATAATTACTATCTATATGGCACGTTTGATCAACATAGTGCCCGTGGAGATATCTATATATATATACCACCACTATCATTATTACACATGACAAATTTCTTACAAACCTGTCAGAATCACTTCTGTGGCCAAATGCATGTTTGACTCACAATATTTTTAAACAAACACTTTTCTTTTCAGTGTCTGGTAACCCTCGTGCTGTTAATGTTTAACAACGTCGAGTCGCTGATGGTGTACGTGACAGCGGTAGAAGCTATATTTATATTCTGTTCGATCTCTGGCCTATTGTGGATGCGATACACGCGCCCGAAACTACAACGACCAATACGAGTGAATTTATTGCTCCCAATAGTGTTCCTCATAATCTGCATATTCTTAATTGTATTTTCCTGCTTCACGCATTTCCTCGAAGTGGGTATTGGTGTCGCTATTATAGCCCTCGGTGTACCCGTCTATTGGGTATTCATCATGTGGCAAAACAAACCAACGTGGCTTTTAACCGCCTGCAATTCAGTCAATCTCTTCTGCTCAAAAATGTTTTTATGCCTCCCAGAAGACTCCAAAGAATTATGATCGATCTGAACTCAGTACTATGGGCTGTGTGTATGTATTTATTTATACCTGTTTAATAACGCCATTAATTGTAATAAGTCATACAATTATGTAGATCTGTTAAGATAATGAAAACAAATGCTTCCTAATGTTAGTGTTAAGTTTATTTAGACAATAATTTTGAAAGAAAAGGACGTTTGCAACTTGCAACTGTATTTTTAAGTAGGTATGATAAGCTTGTATTGTCAATTAATAATATAATGCTTTTTATGGAAATTCTAAATATGCTTTTGATTTTGCCCATTACCTACTTTTAAAAAACCTAGTTGTAATATGGCGTACCTTACAAATATATATATTTTTTATGTAAAATGTTAGACGTAATTAAAAAAGCAACAATGCAATTGGCAATTAATTTTTTACACCGATATGATGTAAAGTATATTCAGTAATTACAAATGTTAAAATTACTTGCGTACTTTGTTTTTTATGTTTCTCATTCAAACATGACAATAAATATACCTATACTAACTGTGCCCTGCGGTTTTACCCGCAGTCCACCACTCCTATCGGTCTTAGCGTGATGATATAATATAGCCTCGATAAATGGGCTATCTAACACCGAAAGAATTTTTCAAATCGGACCAGTAGTTCCTGAGATTAGCGCGTTCAAACAAACAAACAAACTCTTCAGCTTCATAATATTAGTATAGATTTATTTCGCATTTCGTACCCAATATTTCACTAGATTTATAATTGTTAATAAATTGAACTAAGTAAATGACTCCCATTCGATTACATAATCAGGAATGATGTCCACTTCGATTGTAACCAACCGACTGGTTAGTTGTACATATAGAGGTACTATGTTACACATACTATGTAACAACTATCTGGTGGAATCGCTACTTTCCTATCATTCATCGAGTGATGAATGTTTTCTCTTTCTAGCGCAAGCCATGAACTTTAATAATACCCAGAAATAATAGGATTAAAAGGGACAACTCATTTACGCGTGTGAAAACGCGAGACGCTGCTAGTATGATATAAAGTAAATTGTATTACAAAACTAAGTTTTCCAGAAATTTTGCGTTATATTTTTAACTAGGCGTATGTTTTTAAAGACTTGAATTTCGTTATCATCTCTAAAGTATGATTCACGCTACACTGTGCCGTGCCGGTCCTGGGAAACAAATGAAACAATATCCATCATCATTTCAACGTTTTGTCCCGTCCGGGCCCCGGCCACAGATTAGCCACAGATTAGCACAGATTAGAAACATTTTGAGATTTTACGATAAAGAAAAAATTATATTTTCTGTCATACCACAGTCTACTCTCTTATCTGATGATAAACTTTAATAACTAAATTAAATTATTATACGTCTACTAGGTAGGTACGGTATATTAATGGGATTGTCTTTACCCCACCCCTATTGTGTTTGTTTCTCACATACCTATTTATTTTATAAATCTAATCAAAGTAGAGCAATCGGCAAGTGGTCTTGAGATTATCCCATAAAGCACAGAATATAGTACCATTAGGTATATCTTTACCATAGATATTTTCATTGAAAAATGAATTATTCCTCTTGCGATGTTATGAAGCAGAATTATTATAAAATAAAGCAAAATCAGGAAATTTGTTTCAAGAAAAGGTAAGGTTTCAATAAGGATTTGTGAAACCAAGCGTAAGTTGTTTTACTGATAACTGAATAGTCACGTAGTCACGACTCAATGCTACGCGACGGTACCTACAAAGAAATCAATTTAAAATCAATAAATATCCCGATTGTTTTCTTGAAAACAATTTAAAATACCGTTTAAAAAAGCAATACTAACATAAAAACTTATTTTGAACTATTGTTAGACACTCAAATTAGTTTTATCATTTATGATTGTTTGGTTTAAAGATTAGATAAGTCCCTGATGGACCATTTTTCATTACATAATTTAAACGTAGAAGAAAAGTTTAACTATAAGTATTCTTAAATATGGTTTCCATTACGGATTCAAAAAAATACATTTACGTCCTACAACACGTACCTACGTAATCTAATTAAGTTACTTAAAAATTATTAACCTTTTGCTGCTGCTGTCATGGGCGTAGCTAGCCATGGGCTCAAGGTGGGGCAACAATAAAAAATAATATGTAACTAGCAACTGTATGTACCAAGTATGTACCCAAAGTTATATCCAGGTCTTCAAATGCCGGCGGCTGTACCGCCGGCATTTGCTAAGGCGTTCGCGAAGGCACTCGCGAAGGCATTTGCGAAGGCATTCGCGAAGGCGCTCGTGAAGGCATTATCGAAGGCATTTGCGATGGCATTCGCGAAGGCATTTGCGAAGGCATTCGCGAAGGCATTTGCGATGGCGAGTAAAGTAAAAAGTATCAGTGAGTTGTAGAACGTGTAAAACAACAAAAGTGAAATTGGATAAGTTAGTGGGGTAACTAACTAACTCATTTTTCTTACAGTTCATGTAACAAGGAAACCTCAGCTATTTTCTTTTTTCGTGTGTAATTTGTTATTCGAATTATTCTTATTCAAAACACCTTATTGTTCACCTACCACACCACGAAATAGATCCAAAAATCTTCAGCCGTTTGGTCGCTGGGCGTATGACACTTGTTAGGTGTTAGTCAGTCAAAAGAGCTAGTAGGTACTTCAATTTTTAGATTTGGTTAGGTATCTACCTACCTTCCAGGTTAAAGCTACGCCCCACCGTGGCTACGCCCATGGCTGCTGTTGCTGTTTGGAGCAGTGTAGACTAGGTAGCATATTCATTGCATTAAAAAGAAAATGCATACCAGTCGTCCTTAGCTTTTTTTTAAAGATTTTTTTTTGTGTTGTGTCTCTCAATGTTAGCCAGAAGGGCTTCTACGTTTTAACGCGGACGAAGAAAAAAGATAGGTATCTCTAGTTACTAGTATATTAATACTGATACGCAAAGTTATGATGAACATGAAATTGATCTATATTCTTGGTACACCATCGAGGAGAGAAGAGACCCCGACGTCCGCGCTGGCCGGTTCTCTATCTACCTACCTACCATACCTATTTTAATTTAACGGTTCAGCAGTTCTCGAGTTTTGCGCGTACCAACACATTTAACGATTCATTTTTATTATAAAGAAAATAACTAGGTATATCTATATGCTACACTTTTACCATTGAAACTAGTTGTACTAACTATAATAATAATAAATGATTCAAATGCTATTTGCTTCTGCTATTATGTCATTATTCATGAGTATTCTAGGTATTCTATGTATACTACCATGATACTACTGCGTAGGAACTTTGTGCGTTAATTTAAAAATGTACCAATTATATTCAGGCGTGTCGCGTTAGGACTGAGTCAACATACCTATTAAATAATTATAATGAGCTAAAATGAATAATGATTATGAATGTAATGAACACGTTTTATGCTTCCTTCATGCTTGCTTACCTTACTATGTATATGAATTCCGGGTTACAACCTAGATAACTAGATATTATAAAAAAAAATGTTATCAAAGTTACGCTATTATCATTATAAATTACAATACTCTACTTTCACTAATAGAACAGTTGCAAATAAAAAGAAAATGTCCCCATCGTGATAATCTAGGTATGATGAATCCAGTTCGTCTGGACTAAAGAGGTATATTTTTGAACTGCACCGTTATATTTTTTCATCACTGATCACCTACAGCTGATCACTTACATTGAAAAAAAAATCAACAATCGCATTTAAAATTGTATTGAGAAATAAAAATTTAGATTTCAATCGCGATTAAAATTTTTAGGAGAGTCTTATGTCTTGTAAAATCATGTGGGGAAAATACTACCCTTGTACCACTCAACATTACCATTACATTGTCTGTTAAAGCCAATATCGCAACGAAGCCGACAATATTGACACACGCTATCACAGTCAGTGGCTGAGAATGTTTGCTGGGCGCAGTTATAGTAAACACAAGTTCACACACAAATACGTAACGTGATTGGCAATTATATCAAATATGATAAGTTACATCTGTTTATAAATTGACACTTTTTTTCAACGTAATTAATTCTTATATGTGTTTGCAGTAAAATTACATTTATAGTAGATTGTACTTTAAATAAGAGCGAAAAAAAAAATGGAAAAAAAAAAACATCAAGTCGATGTAATTTCATGGAACTATTTGATATTTAAATAGCTGAAAGCGCACGCCGTTATACACGCAGTATTTCAATGTAGGGATGGATGCATCATGCAACCATCCATCACTACAAACCAACTCTGATGAGTCTGATATGTAGCTGATGTTTGGTTTATCTCTATTTTTTAAGATCTTTTCAGAGTCACCTACCAGTCGAGTTAAGAAAAAGATGAAGCGAGAGCAATATTATTTTATGTCATCTTTAATTCCTGCCTTCCGTTCTATAGTTCCGTTCTATATAAAATTCACTCAATGTACCTACCTATTAAATTCAATCGTCAGGAACATTTTCGTTTAACTCCAATGACCATTAGTTTATCGGCCATTTAGATATAGGTATATTTACTATTTTTTCAATGTCTTTGAGAAATACAAACTGAAAGTTACCGATAAAATAAATATTGTTCAAGTGTAAATATTTTTTCTTGCTCTTAACCGATCAATATAATATTATAAACGGAATATCACAGTTATTCTAGGTACCTAATTATTTCTTTCAATGTCTCTATTTGTTATTATAATATAACCAATATTAAAAGGACCATAAAAAATAAATGTTCGTCTTCAGTGGAAAGAGTTTTAATTTTTAAAGTAAGCATTTCATGTGTTTGAAATGGAAATCCTTGATAACTTTAGTGAAAACAACTTCTGCGACCAATTAGCCCAAGGAACACTTGGATTGGACCATTTCCAGCCACCTTTGAATCTTTATTATCGTGTAAGTATGAATACTTCAAATTTCATTTTGACTCTATCTCGATTCTTGAAGATTTTTAACCCTGAAAATGCAAATGAACTCTATGCTCGAATGTCATAGCATGGGAAATGACTCCGTTTTATCATATCTTTATAAGATATTCGATTTTTATTTCCTATCACGTAGACGCCTAAAAAAACTAATAAAAATATTCGCAATTCGTATTTGCACGCGTCAGCAACATCGACACAATGAAACTCCTCTGACCTTGTTTTACAAACTTTATCTGTAATATTATGTCAGTCACGGGCAGGTATAGTCAGACCAAACAAAGATATAAGAGTTAAATGGAATCTATTATACCTATAGATACGATTTATTATTTACTAGCTTACCGCCCGCGGCTTCGCCCGCTTTGTCTAATACCTAATAAATTATACACTAAAACCTTATTCTTGAATCACTCTATCTATTAAAAAAAAACCGCATCAAAATCCGTTGCGTAGTTTTAAATATATAAGCATACAAAGGGACATAGAGACAGAGAAAGCGACTTGTTTTATTCTATGTAGGTAGTGATTAGCTACATAATATCATGGACCCAATAAATATATAATATCTATCTACATAATATATGAGAAAAGTATGAAGTATGACTTTATAATTTCCATTTTAAATTGAAACAGAGCATAGGGATAATATTTTCATTTAAGGAATATAGGTACCTACTTAGGAAGGAACATGTCGGTAAAGAACATTTACCTAATTTTATTTGTTATTTTATTTGTTACGATACAATATAAACTTAATTAACAATAAATACCTAATATATTTAGTTCAAACTTAGTAGCTATAGCTAACCGAAACAATATAAAAACAGTATTGAATCAGGTGTTTATTAGACATCATGTTTAAATAAATATTAACTCAATGATACGATCGATATGTATTTTTAAAATACATAATATTATGTAGGTATAGGTGCCAAACACGGTTCCTGAACCTTCTTACACATTGTTAATACACCTACTTATCAATATCATATACCTAGGTACATATATGTATTACTCGAAAACAGGAAGTACCGTTTACTTAGTTTTTTTAATATTTTTTTGGGAAGAAAAACATACCAGTGAAATATCTACGAAGGTACCTACGAAGTGTAGGTCTCTGCTTGCCTAATTGCCTATGTTGAACAAGTTTAAAAAAAGTTACAATAATATTTGCAGAAATATCGTATATAAGGACTATGGAGAAGGCCAGAGGAGGCATTTTGTCAAGCAGACATTCCAAGACTAAAATTATGACAAAATATTATGATAAGTTAAAATAATCAGATAAACATCATTGTTAAAACCATTAAGAAAATAAACAAAATCTTTACATTACGACAACAAAGAGCACTGTTTAATAAAAATAACACGTTGCTAAGCATTACTTAATTGAGTAATAAAATTGGTTAATTCCAAGATTAATCTTTTAACTAATGAGTTCTCTGGGCCACATTCACAATCAGACACAGTTATTAGCAAATTTACTGCTTAGTTACCTGTGTTATTTACCATTGCAAAGTAGTTACTCGTGCAAAAAATACCTATGTCAACTTTTATGTCATTATTTTATATAAGTACTGTCAATAATTATATACTTACCATAATAAGTAATATATAGGGCTGAAGGATTTGTTTGTTTGGTTTGGTTGAATGCGCTAATCTCAGGAAACAGGTTCGATTTGAAATACTTACGTTGTTTATTGTATAGGTAGTTTATTTGTCGAAGTAGACATAATATTATGTATAAAGGTTTTAAATTTTATTATAAATTATAATACAATGTCACGCTTAAATTAATATATAACTAGTAGGAGTATGCAAAAAGCAAGGAATGTTGCAAGGGCGCGAAAAATATTCCAAAGTTACATGGTCTGTAAGTGTCAAAACAGTCAAAGCAGATACATACTATTGTAACACCTTTGTCTTTTATTTATAATTTATAATATACAGGTTGTCCCACATTTTGGTATACCTACTAAGCGCGAAGGGGCTTGTAGTTTTGCGTACACTGACCACGAAAATAATACATAGGTATACCTAGTTACAACAAAATTACATCAAAAAATTTTTGCTAAATTTTTCCTGAAAATCCATGTTCTCTTCTCTAGCTTCGCGCAGCCAGCATATACCGCTTCGCTAATGTGAACACGATAGGTCACGTGCTTCTTTGATCTTAGTATACCAACAGTGGGACACCCTGTATATAAATTGTATGTACATACTAATAGTACGTTAATTCATATAGAGTACCCCCTACAATTGTTATTTCGTATGCGATGCGAGAAGTGCGTTCTTTGCATTCCTACTTAGAAAGTATAAGTATATACCTAGACATGTTTTGGAACCTCAAGAATATATATGTAGATATAATATGATATTTCTTATACAGTTTCAGGTTTCTAAGCTTTTTACTAAATGAAAAAATACATCCATTTTCTTAAGTACGTAGACCACACGGAAGTCGGAAGCCGAGGTAATCACTCAAACTTCATTTTATTTACTACATAATTATTGAATTAATATGTTTACACTTATCGCATCATAGGAAATAACAGGTATCAATTTTACAGACAATGTAAGCAATTAATAACAATACCTCAGTATCACCAGTATCACGTCCTTGATATAAATTTGCTCTCACAAATAAGTAGTAAGATAACATTTATTTCATTCTTCAAAATTTCTTTGCGTTACATTGGCTTGTAGTGCGATTGTCTAGTTTAATATAAAGCAGGCTCTAATCTTTTGGACAGTTTTTTAATGAATCGACGGTCACTACGTAAACACCTTTTTATCAGTAACGGGGCCAGAAGTGGCCTGCAAGACATCGGCGTTTAGTGAAAGTCTCAGACGCACACATCGCTTCAACAGATAAACACGTTTAGTAATTCGCATTCGATTATTGATTTCGGTTCGCGATAATCTTGGATAAATAAACAAAATATAATCGCGTGCGTCTAACGTGGTCAGACGCCGTGTGGAGCGTCGTATCACATCGCGGAGGCACATCGCTGATTGCCAGATAGTGTGGTGCGAGGGCGCGAGAACGCCGCCGGCGCACCGGCCGGGCACTTGTATTCGCAATGTTGACAACGTACTGCCTCGTTCTTTTGGCGGCTGGATCCGCCTCGGCTGAACTCTTCCTCGCCCCAGATCTGGACGTAAACAATACGTTACCCGCAGAACAGTATTTCATTGAGAAAATATTCGATAAATATGGCTATGAAGGTGTTATTACTTTTGAGGTGAGTGGGATTTAGTGATTCACATAATATTTAAGCCCTTAATCATAAAGAGATGTCGTTTATAATATTTTTGTTGGAAAATGTCTGCTATTTCTTAAATCATCTATAAACTAGAGTATTAGGTACAATTACATTACTGTTTCATATCTATATTAAATATCTAATAAATTCATGGGTTAGACTAAAATTTATCTACTAGGTGTGTGGTTTTCGTATATAAAGAATGAAGTTATTTCAAACAATCATCACTTGGCAAAATAACAAATGTTTAAGTGTTTTTAAAACATTTCTGATCTTAAAATTTTTATATTTGACTAAACACCCACACCTCGAGACTTTCAGCGTGCTGTGGAATTAAATATGTATTTATGGAAGAACTTCATTATGATAGATACTATAATGCGAACGGATATATTGTCATCACAAAACAAAAAAATAGGACGGTCAAAGAAAGTAGATATACTGACAATATAAAAATAAAACTATCTAAGTAGGTACCTATTTGAAACAATATATAGGTATGAATATTTCACCGAATTTTAATTATAAACTTTTTTTTATTGAGAGACTAGGTATTTAATTTGCAATTGTCAACTAAATTAATAAAAGTTACGTGAATCCCACGCACCTCTATTCAGGCTTGACGGAAAATTTCTATGACAGTTTTCTAAACACCTTTCCCTATTTAATTCGTAAACGGAAGTTCAATAAACTTAACTTACTCTATGTATAATAAAAATCGATTTGTTATCTAAGTAAATAACGCTTATCAATTATCTAGTAAAATCTTTAACCTGTTTAAAAAGTACAGTTAACTATTAGTAAAAGTATATCAATCGATTTTATTTTGATTCATACCGACACCAAGTTTCAAAACTCTTATTGTTATCTTATTTGATAATAGGTACGTAGACATAGTAGGCTTATAATAAAGTACAATATTGCGTATTTAATACGTATTTCTATACATAATTAAACTTATTTTTTATAAAGACTAAAATCTTATGTGAAGGAGGTGTAATAAAAACAAGAGGATTCAATAAACTTGCCATTCCGATTATTTTAAAACCAAGTTCCTATTTTTTTAAGGGTATGGTTAGTATAGAAAATATTAGGTATGTTTAGGTACTGATGGTGTGTAAGAATTTTATCACATTTAGAAATAAACATCTAAGTGTGATAATATTATTTAAGTGTACTGCCAAAAACCTTGTTAAAATATTAACATTTTTCTAAGGAAGTCAGATATAAATTACAATACTTCTGTTATCATTTATACGACGTAATATATAAATTATCCCTTAAATCGACTGTTGATAAGAATAACGTAACATGATCAAAATATAATATAATACCTATGTATTTTTATAATCAACTTATGTCTACCTAGTTACTTACATATTCTGTATAGGTAGACATACATATAAGTATCTCTAATCCCTTTGTTTCCTGGTAATATGACATGAAAAAGTCGCGTAAGTTAAGGAAAACAACGTTTATTATGAAGTGTGCTTTTTGCATTTGGCGATTAATTTTAATTAATCCATACTAATATTATAAATGCGAAAGTAACTCTGTCTGTCTGTCTGTCTGTTACTCAATCACGCCTTAACTACTGAACCAATTTGCATGAAATTTGGTATTGAGATATTTTGATACCCGAGAAAGGACATAGGGTAGGTTTTATCCCGGATATCCTACGGGAACGGGTTTCTTTGAAAACGCGGGCGAAGCCGCGGGCGGAAAGCTAGTATATATATATATATATATATATATATATATATAAATACCAACTTGGGCACTAAGTTGATCCAGCCCGACTGCCGTGCATTCCTGACTCCACCTTTACCCCAATATTACTCGACTCCGGTTGCATAGATCTTGCCCGGAGTGGCAACGGCGCAAATATTTGAGCGATGTTGCCAAACGTATTCGTGGTGAAATTGATATACTCAACATTTTTATTGCTAAGATCTCGAACTGAATCGACTCCGTAACGGCCGAAATTCAGAAACCCATAAACACTTGTTGGCTCCGTTTTATATACCAAATCCAAAGTCGTATGTTGATCATTATCATTTATATTATCAAAATTACAGCTTTATTTGATCCGACAAAACGAAACTGTATATTAAGTAACGTAGATTAATTTTTCGTAAACTCTACAGTATTTGTTGGCTCCGTACACAAACATATTATAGTTAGCTAATGTTCCATACATTGCTAAATCCGCCTAGACTAGACGAACTCGACTTCGTAACGGTTCAAGTTTTGAAATGCTCAAATACTTCTTGACTCCGTTTTATATACCAAATCATAAGTCGTATGTTGATCTATTCCATTTATATGCACTTGCATGACATTGACATGGGGATATGAAATTAGGGCTACCAAAAAATCTCCTGAGTTTTATGGAAGTTGAAGAAGTCGACCGTAATTCAATTGAAACTTATAGAAAACGTTGTGAAACTAAAAATACGGAACCCTAAAAACCTTTCGTCAAACAGTGACAGTGATAATTCTCAAGTAGTATGCATCCTACAAATAACAACCTACCTCTTGAATCAGGGCAACTCTTTGGCGAACGCTACACGTAAGATCCATCAATATTTACTATCGGATTACGATATTTATTGACGTGTAGGGTAGTGTATAATTGACGGATCACAATACAGGGTTAGTTTTCAATGACCAGCCAAAACTTAAAATTAAGATCTAGATATTAAACCAAAGGTGCATTTGAAACATTATTGTCGAATAAAATTAAATAAAAATAATAGCATTCATTTGAAAATGTCTTAAAAATTTCCTAAATCGTAAACACCCCCAGAATCAATGCACTTGTGTGCGTGCGCGCATTGCCAAATTTATGTGTGTGCTAACTTCTACCTATCTAGGTTGTTGAACTGAATTGTTGCTTTTGTAATGTCCACACGTTCGCTTTTTAGTGGTGGACAGGAATGAAATCTAATTTAAAAAAAAAAAAGTTTTTTTTTTCATTAGTTCTAAAATGTTATCGATTCTGAACCATTTCTGAAAATTTGGCCGGTCATTGAGAACTAACCCTGTATATCGCTGGATTTCTGGAACTCCTTGTGATCTGATCCCAGGACCTACATCGCAATATTTATCTTGCCGTCATCACGTCTGGCTCATACAAAGAACGTTTCAGTACTGACGCGATACGTATTGATGGTGTAGGGTGTGCTGTGATCCCTCCCAAGATACATCAGTAAATATCAAGATAATTATCATAATATTTATTGACGTGTAGCGTTCGCCTTTGCCCTGATTCTGATATCAATCTGATAAAATAATTAAAATGTTAGATTTAGGTCAAAAACAAATGACGACTTATATTCTTGCACAAATTATCCATTGCGGAGTAAATATTATGAGTGTACGCAGATCGCCAACACGTTTAACTAGCAGTGGTGCAGTGGGTACTGCCGGTGGATCGCATCCCGATCTATCGAAGCTAAGTTCGTTTTCTACGAGTTCTACGCCAACTGATACTTAAATTACTTACAGAAAACGGAAACAACCGCTAGAACAAGATTGCAGATGTAATGATGATATGAAGGATATTCGGTCGGAGTTGAGCCGTATTAGTACATTATTTGAAAAATATATATGCTCAAATGAACAAATAGTAAACAAAATTCATTCAATTAAACATTCATTTCAACATTTCATTCAATTAAACAAAATCATTTCGGCGGTATGGCGACCATTTAGAATCGTCTGAAAAGTATGGCGATGCATGGCGATTTTCGTAAATGGCTGCACGACGATGGTTACCTGTGCAAAAGTTAGCCTGGTACCAATAAAATAATAAATAAAATAAAATTTATTAACTTCAAATATAACATTACAATATTGCTCTGCCTTCTGAACTAGGTAATTCCTATATCTCAGAAGGCAGTGCCTTCCCTTGCAAATTCCATGTTACATCATATTTGGCAAGTTAACAAAATAAATTTTAGTGACTAATGATAAAGGATACAAAGTAAATGATTAAGAAAATAAAAATATACGATTTGAATTGCACAATACAATGGTTGAATTGTTTTTTTTTTTAATCAACGCATTCGCGTCGGTATGGCGGGCTTTATGTCACACCGGAAAAGTATGGCATGACACTACCGTCTACATCTTTTTTATTGGCTATCGGTAAATTCTAAAATTTTTGTGTTACAAATCGTTTGACTTTCGCTATTTTTCCGACGAGTTTGACTAACGCCCACGCGACTAAGCCGCCGGTACCAGCGTTCACACCATCATTTTTCTTTCTGTCATTGCGTACTAAGACCCCTGTAGAACCGCCATCCTGTTACAAATGACTCGAAATTTTGTGTCAATGACTCCCGATCTACTAGGTTTGCGAATCGACAGCTCTCTAAAATGGAATCATCACATCGACCACCTAAAAAATAAATTATCAGCACTTCTTAGATCTCTGCGTAATATTACTTCTTGCATTCCTCATAAATTACGCCACACCATCTACAACACGTTAGTAAAGCCGCACCTTATGTATTTAATAGAAGTATGGGGGAGTGCTTACAAAAATAAATTAGCGCCACTCCAAATTTTACAAAATAAAATCATTAAAACTATCTTTTACTATCCTCTTTTAACTAAAAAAAATCTACGACTTATTAAATAAATAAATGCAATCTACTAAAAATAAATATATCTAAATTCAAAGCTCATAACAAAATTATTCCACCACACGCTCCACTTAAAATTAACGGTGTTGTATTAGAACATAAAACCCACGAGAAATGCCTAGGTTTGCGAATCGACAGCTCTCTGAAATGGAATTATCACATCGACCACCTAAAAAATAAATTAAACAAAATAAAATAAAACAAACAAAATAAAATCATTAAAACTATCTTTAACTATCCTTTGTTAAGTTCTACAAATAAAATCTACGACGACACTAAAATAATGAATTTAAAACAATTATACTTTTATAATACGTGTATGTTCATCCGCAAAGCGCTACATAAAAACATAAATACAAATATTATAATCTCAACATCAAATCGCCACTATCCTAATAGACGAGCTAGCTATCTTGCCCTCCCGAAGATCCGAACAAATTATGGAAGGCGAACGGCAACATACGTTTCTATAACGGGAATAAATGTCTTTAAACCTTGAAATGGCTAAGGCCGCAAGCGACCAATGGCTGAGCTCGGTGGGCTCTGATTGGCTCATTTGAATCGGATCAACAAGAGCTAAAACGCAAAAAAGGTGGATTTGTATAAAAAGCACGTAATTATTATTATTACTGATGGTGACACTTGTGGCTCCGTTCGGATCCACATACGGACGGTGGTGTGGCAATGGATCCACTAATACCAACCGGATCAACAAGTGAAAACGGATCAAATAATTACTAACTATATGGCACGTTTGATCAACATAGTGCCCGTGGAGATATCTATATATATATATATATATATATATATATATATATATATATATATTATTAATCAGTAGTACCATGGTAGTACTAATTGAATTTAATGTGTTTGATCAGTCCCAGCGTAAGGCTTCCAAAGAACCGTGTATTACCCTTCTAATGGTACCTACCCGAGTATTATGGAAATATCAAATAATAGATATTGTATGTACTCATCAAATTTTAATGTAGTTACCTATACCTAAACTGTAACCAAGCGATGACCTGTTGCATGACACCGAAACTTAAGTTATTTAACAAATAATGTGAGCACTATTTCAGTTGTCGTTACTGAATAGGCCACCTGTTCCGAAGAGTAGACTTCAAGCCATTGTTCTCGCAATAAAAGTTGAATGGAAACAAAAAATAAAAGTATACCATTGTAACTAGATTTGTTATGTGAATCGCGTAATTTTTTTTTTTGCTATGATTTTCAGAATAGCTCTATTTAAATGAGATTAAATATAAATAATACCTACATTCGCAATTAGGTACAATAAAAAACACCGAAATTACCTTCTTTCCGTTCTTTTAGCGTCAGTATG
Source organism: Colias croceus (assembly GCF_905220415.1). Classification (NCBI taxonomy): domain Eukaryota; kingdom Metazoa; phylum Arthropoda; class Insecta; order Lepidoptera; family Pieridae; genus Colias; species Colias croceus. Next base: position 8,305,673 of record NC_059539.1, on the reverse strand, counting down.
TGCATTGGAAGCGACAATAAAATGCGTATAAAGTAGGTATAAACTGTGATAAGTTTTCAAAATGTCAACGTGTAGACTGTAGAACCTGTATTATACCTATGCATATGTAGGTAAACTTATTAATTTTACACCTTACCTACCGGACCGCATTTGTCTGCTAGTTACGTGCCGTCATAATATAGGTATTTTAAGAACAATAAAATAACAATACTTACCTAAATGTACGTAAGTAAACATTACTAATAGTCCTAACAATTACAAATAAAATTGTTACGAAATTCGTTTCACGCCTGTGTATTTGTCATTTCCAAAATGTAACTAATTTATTTTCGCTACACCACTTTGCTCAAAATATAATGAATGTTTTCAATCCTTAGCGCTCACTTCAGCCACAGCTTCAGCTACGACTAAATAATATACGCAGCATCGTACTCACGGATTATCTAAGCAGCATCATCATCATCTGATGATGATGATACTGATCTTTACTGATTCAACCGGAGAATGCAGTTTTTACTATTTTCTTACTGAAAAAATGACTACTGTTGGTTCTGAACTTTGTGTAGTATTTGAAAATTGACGTGGTAGGTAGGTAGTGTAGTGCTCTCCCTTTAAAGGCCATTGGTTCCGTAAATTGTATTTTGTACACATGAAGGAGTGGTCCAAAGTACACGCTTCAGTTATTTCATATTTGATATTATTACCCATATTTCCCACAGAAAAGAACCGTAACCGTGATGTCCTTTACACAAATTGTTAAACTGATGAATTCATATTTCCTATAAAATTGTGTACGATCATGATCACAACAATCATAATTGAGATGCATTTTGCTATTAGTAGAAAATAGATAGGTATGTATTTTTTATTACTTATGTTATTTTCCGGGCTAAAAAGTAGCCTATGTCCTTTCTCGGGTATCAAAATATCTCTATACAAAATTTCATGCAAGTTGGTGATTAAGTAACAGACAGACAGACAGAGTTGCTTTCGCATTTATAATAAACTAGCGGTCCGCCCCGGCTTCGCCCGTGGTACATATTAACGTTTTCTCTACATAAGAACCATCCTCGTACTTCAAGGAATATAATAAAAAAAGAATTATCGAAATCGGTTCAGCCGTTCTCGAGTTATGGAATTACAACGAAAAGTGGCATTGATTTTTATATATTAGAGAAGAGATAGGTATTATGTATGGATTTACAATCGATCAAAATATTACTCTTCTAGGACAAGCAGAATCCAATGCGTTTGCAAATTTTTTCCTACATTTCGTATTCCATTAATATAGAGGCAATATTATCAAATTTTAAATTTAAAAAAAAGATGGCTGCGCTCATTGTATGTGTTTCATATCTAACACTAGCTGTGCCCCACGGTTTCACTTGCATTGCATTGCTCCGCTCCTGTTGGTCTTAGCGTGATGATATATTTATTTATTTATTTATTTATTTATAAATATATATATAGCCTCCTTCCTCGATAAATGGGCTATCTAACACCGAAAGAATTTTTCAAATCGGACCAGCTAGTAGTCCCTGAGATTAGCGCGTTCAAACAAACAAACTCTTCAGCTTTATAATATTAGTATCATTAGTATAGATATAGATTAGTATAGATTTACGTAGGTACCTACCCAGTTACTATTTATAATATAATATCTGTAGTAATATGTCCTAATAAAATACAGATCTATATTAATAAAGTAAACTGTTACATATTATATCACAATAATTCTAGAAGTTTTATAGAGTAGGTACTTAGGTAGGTAGTCATTTATCGTTACATTTGTTTAAAAAAAAAACATGGCATTCCATCAACCCTACTTGTAAATATTTACAAACGGCTATCTGTATTACCATTATATGTATAAGAATTAGCTTTAGGTACGTATATTTGATAACATAACCTTCAACTTGACTGAAATTTTGGTAAACCGTAAAAACGGCAACGGTACTGTAACGGTAAAAACGAATATTTATGGAATTATTTCCTTTATATATTTTCAATATACACGATTCCCATTTTAGAGCGTCTTATTCTTATTATTTAATTGAAAATTGTGTTATATTATAATATATTACATATATATATATTTCTGTGTTCACTATTCTATCCTGACTAGGTACACTGGTAGTCACTGCTGAATGCCGATAGCCGTCTGCCATTTTTGCCGATTATGTATCAATTTATCATGTAAAGTATACGGTAGGTAATCATTAAAATAGTTATCAGCGACTCAAAAAAATTTAGGGTTACGAATAGAAATTCAATTTGCTTATCTCCATAGCGCGAGCGTCGACATAGTCGCAATTTAGTCATCTAGAAACAACAGATCTACGGTTTATACTTTATAGCATTTATATTTATGATTCATTTATAATTTATAAATTCTCAATAACCTTACCATAATTCCAGGGGCTCGAGCACATTTACGAAAACCTACCTTTTCTCAAAAACCTTTCTATAATTCCAGGGATTCGAGCATCTACTGGACAACCTGGGGTTGGGCGGGCGCGTGTTCAGTTCCCCGCATGACGTCGCGCTCCACAGAATAAACGGCACTTTCAAACAATTGCACGACACGCAACATCGCCACCGAAGATCACCCGTTTCTTGTATGTACATATTTAATTAATTCGTATACCTACCTTTGCAAAAATAATAAAATATTTATAAGTAATCCACAATCATGTCCACACTTCTATCGACGCATAAAAATCTACAGGTTTCCCTGTGTTAAAAATTAAAGAAAACTCGCAAACCCACAGTCAGATAATAAGGTAAAAGAGGTAATTAACGCCCGCCTAACAAAAATCTAATTTTTTATTTATTAAAACTACTTTAAAGCACATAAACAGACGACGAGTAGGTTTGATATTTCTTTCTAAACCGAAAAATACCAATTAAAACGTGAAACTATTTATGTTTCATGACATAAAGACATCTTTTTAAAAACCTTTTCTTGGGCGTTTATAGAAATACTGTGTTAAATAGCGCCCGTTTATGAAAGAAAATTGTGTGTGCCTAAAATACGTTCTTATAGAATTTCTGCTAAGTAAAATATAAAAAGTACGTTATAAAATTTCTTTATTAAAAATAAAAGAAGCTCACGAAAGAAAATTTAGTATTAAAACTATAAAATTCGTAACTCACATAAAGTGACTTGTTTCTTCAAGTTGTAACGATTTTATACTTTTTTATTTTAGTTTAACTAATCAACGTTAATATTAGTAATCTTCTACCATACTTTAAACAAAAAAAAACTAATTTAACGCCCCAAGGTCCGTTTACTGGGCGTTATTACGCGACTGGGCGTTATTGACATTTTTTTTAAATTTTGAAGTAATTAAGTAAATCATTTTGAAAATATTTACAGAATATGAAGTGTGGTTAGCCAAAGTATAAAATAATCCAAGAAATAACTCAAAAACAACTGAAAACTTATAGTTTCGTTAGAAGAAATTTTAATAACAGCCAGTGCACGTCTAACGCTCTTGAAACGAAAGCTGCTACTGGCAAAGATGGCGACTCCAGACTTACGCAACCGCGCTAGGCGCGTTCCTATTGGTGCAATTCATTTGTGCGTGAAGTACGATGCGGGTCTATTGAATATTAGTGGGTTTTTTGAAGTTCGGGCGTTATTTAACAGAGGGCGTTAATTGACACACCTACCTTATATACCTACATACCTATTCAATATTTATAAAATTCACTTTGAGATGGTGCAATCACAGAATGGTGAATCATTTTAAAGAAAAATAATCAATTAGGCAACTCGCTAAACTCTTTCACTACTATCAATTATCAAATACCCAATGCTACAATCACAATAAAAAGTTAATAGTTACCTAAATCTAAATAAATATCATGAACAATCGTTAATAAACCTTGAAAGTGGTGTGAAAGACGGAAGAAAAAAAATCTCAATTAGGTTCAAAAATAGTCACTGTATTTGGCTATTGTTTCAATACCCTTGAATGGAAATTATCCGGTAATGACAATGCAAGGGGAACCCATACTTATTGGCCTTCATGGTTAATTTTGAGTACATATTGTGCTAACGGGTTTAGTAAGCTGCATTTGTACAATAAATAATTATATTGTATAACTAGCTGTACAACGCTGTTCCAGCCAAATGAAACCGCTGGCAGAAGCATCAAGCAAGTATTTCTAGCAGCATGTGTTACTCTAGGAGTCTAGGACATAGGCTACATACTTAAGAGTTAAGCTACTCGTAACCTGTGCTCGTAACTGCCAAGTATCGTCAAAATCTGTTCAATGGTATTTGCGTGAAAGAGTAACAAACGTGTTTATAAAATTAGTAGAATAAATTCATACGAAATATAGGTAATACATAATACTTATTATATACGTATAAAATAAACGTGTTTACCTGTTTAGTAATGGAAATAATATGTATGTAATATTATTTCCATTACTAAACGTTTATTTTTATTCTAAAGTGTAAATGCACGTACTATAACATTCAATTTTGATTAAAAGCACCGTACGTATCAACTTAAGTAGATTTCTAATACTAAATAAAAATTTACTCGAAGGTATAATTATTAAAAACTTAAATAGCGCGCTGTAATCATTAATCCCAAATTGCCTATCTGTGTTCATAACTTCAGATTGCTCTTTTTTGCAATTTTAAAAGGAATCTATTAAATATCAGTGACGGTAAAAATAAAATCACGTTTTACTGCAATATAACTAAACTAAAACTTGCCAATTGAGCAAAAAATCCGTAAAACTTTTTTGCCGGTTTACAGAAACTAATCTTGATTTTTACCGTTCTACTTGAAGGTCTTTGCCCTTTGATACACAGACTGGTAAATGCGTAAGTAAATGGAGATTACATTGAATAAATATGAAATAGTAGTAAGTAGGTAAGTAACTAAGTAGGTAATATGAAATCAGAAAATGGCTCTAATCCGGTGTAAGTAACTTGTCCGGTTGTTTGGTAGAAAGCGATGGAGTTAGCAACACATAGGTACTTGCAGTCGAGCTTTCTCTAATTCTTATGATGTAATATTGTTTCCTACTCTTGATATGAAATCAACATATCCCTTGGTATACCCCATAACAACAACAACAAAATAAAAAGCAATAAAAACAACAACAAAACGCATCATCAACATTCAAAAATAATGCGCAATGTCTATTGTTTAAATATTTATACCGACGAATTAATGTTTCAAAATAAATAATATAATGAGCTGCAGATTAATAATGCACCACGAGTATCACGATCACCTTTTCTAATAACGTATTACAATTTACAATAAAATTATTCATATCACGGAGGAGCCGGAGCAGCGGTTATGCGTATCAGACGAGCAAGAGCATTTGTCGTTCAAGAGGCTGCGATTATCCAATTATAACCCTAGTTCATACATCGACCCAAGCCCAAGTTTCCTGACACATAAATTGATATATTATGTTACAGCTATGAGTTAAAGTTCGACTATTTCTATTTTCTAGGACTATCCAACTGGTCAATATAAAATCTTAAATCACCGAATGTGGGTTTTAATATATGAATAGGTACTATATTCATTGGTTTTTTAAAATGAGAAATCAGTTGACTATCGCTCCTCTATTAATTTATTAATTCATATAAATTTTTCGATTTTCACAGCAACAATACTCAAAAAACCATGTTTGTCTCCACGAGAATTACTTACTGTTTACGGGATGGAGAAGGAACCAGGAGTGATAACTATCAACCCAAAAACATTTTTGGAAATGTGTCCTGCACTAGTATACCAATTAGACCAACGCTCATGCTATAAAATCGATGCGCCTTCACCAAAAGTAGACAGAATATGGAGTAAGTTCAATCTAAATTCCTTTAACATTATAATATTTAATTTGTTTTCTTCTATTTAATTTGAACAATGAATATAGGTATTAGGTACTTAATTAACAACTCAGATACTCATCATAAATTAACATTTATTTCCAGCGTGGATTTATGCCACTCTTAGTATTCTCATCATCAGTGCTACTGGATTAGTTGGTGTTGCGATTGTTCCAATGATAAAATCAGCCGCATTTGGTCATGTGCTGCATTTTCTGATCGCAATCGCGGTCGGAACACTGTGTGGGGATGCTTTGTTGCATCTTTTACCACACGCATTAAAATCGCACGGCTCACCGAATGAACCACAAGAAGAAACTGAAACTGTTCTGAAATGCAGTGTAACATTCCTTACAATTTTGTTATTTTATACAGTTGAAGCTATTATGCAAACGCTAAACGGTGGACATTCACATTCTCATGATCATCAAGAAAAAACAGTTGAAGAAGAGAAAGTTGAATCCGCCAAACAAATAGAATCAATCGAACTCGGCGCAATAATGCCTGGATCGCCGCAGCCGCCAGTGGAACGTCCCATGTCATCGACGGCACTTATGGTTATAGTAGGTGATGGTTTGCACAATTTAACAGATGGTTTAGCAATAGGTGCAGCATTTAGTGGAGATCCTGTTACCGGCTTTGCAACAGCTTTAGCAGTTTTCTGTCATGAATTACCGCACGAGCTTGGCGACTTTGCAGTGTTGCTGCGGTCAGGCATGAGTATAAAACGTGCCCTCTATTACAACTTACTATCATCTGTGCTCAGTTTTATGGGCATGGCCGTTGGTATCTGGCTAGCAGAAGACCACGAATCCGCTTCAGAATGGATATATGCTGCAACCGCAGGCACATTCTTTTACATAGCATTAGCAGACTTAGTTCCAGAAATAAATGAAAATAATAAGGGCAAAACTTTACATTTAGTTATTGCTGTTTTAGGTATCCTATCAGGCGGTATTATAATGCTCCTCATTGCATTACATGAGGACTCAATACAATACTTATTTAGGAATTCAGAAAAATGAATCAATGTTATACGTATCAACAGTGTGTTGTGATAATAATAATAATTTATAAATCAACAAGCAATGTTGATAAAATGCGCATCAACTTAAATATTAATAAACCCTTAATGAATAAAATGTGTAAATACAGGAAACATAAGTTAATATGGTTAAAAACAAGTTTCAATTAAATAGCGAACTATTAGTATTAATATGTAACAATTTTCAAAGGAGCTGAGACTGTTGAGAACATGCTGTGAGCTGTCTCCACTGCTCTAATAATCCTTGCTGTTTTTAGTCTCATGAACTAATATTGAGTTTTACACGAGTAGTCAACGAGTTGATAGCTAAAATTCGAAAAAATTGTATGGAAATAACTACCTACATTTTAACAGAATGAACTTAAAACACGATAGTGATACATTGCATTTAAAAGTAATTTCCTAGCACGTTATTGAATACATTTATGGTTTTTATTAAGTATGGTTAAAGATAGGGTCCACATTACTGATTATAAATATTAGGTTGTATAAGTCGTAAAAGAATGAAATAAGTAGAAAACCTGAACATGATTTATCATTAAATTGTGGATGTTCCTAATTAATATAGATAATAATTTTGTACACTTGTTTCTAAGGTTATTTTTTTTTTTTTGGAAACACTGTAATCACATTGATGTTACAAGAATATGTACAATACATAATATTATATTTTTGAAGCCTAATAAAAACATTCAATATTATTTATGTACCTATAATGTGAGTAGGTAAGTTAATAATGTTAGTATGCGGTATTAAATTTTAATTTTGTGTTACATAATATGTACCTAACATTGGATGCGTGTACTTAATTCTGTTTATTGAAAAATAGAGTATTGTATTATATTTAATACAATACTCTCTTTTTCATAATACAATACTCTCTTTTTCAATAAACAGAATTAAGTACACGCATCCAATTTGAGATTTTGCCGGCCAAACATAATTTAGTAAGTAAGTAATAGATTCATTTATGTATTATATTTCATTTTATATAAAAGCGCATGTGTTTTGAATTAATGTAAAATGACTGAATATTATGGATTTGATATTTTTATATATTTTGTCGTTCATGTCTAATGAGAATGTTTCGATTTGAATGTATCTACGATTATTATTCAATATTATTTATAATTATTTTATAATTTTTGAAATAAAAAAATGTCGAATTCTTCTTAATAATATTTTAAGTATAGATATCGTTTTAAATGTTAAAAGCATCATTTTTTTGGTGTTTTGTTATTAAGAAATAAATAAAACAAGTTTATACGAAAATATTATATTTTATTTACAATTATAAAAATAATTGTGGATGTGGATGGAACTGACAAGGTATTCCCCGGGAAGTAAGTACGACTGAAATTTTTGGCCCGCGTAGATGTGGCCGGTGGCGTAGACCTTAGAGCAAACGATTTTAATAACAGACCTTCAGATTTTAAAAAACCAAACTGCAATTTAGTGGCATTGCGAGTTTACGTCCAAAATGAAAGTGTAATTAATAATTGCACTAAGAATTGCACCATTTATATGTATATAATACTAGCTGCGTTTCACGGTTTCACCTCCGCTCCTGTTGGTCTTAGCGAGATTATAATATTATAGCCTTCCTCGATGAATGGGCTGTCTAAGTTCTAACACCGAAAGAATTTTTCAAATCGGACCAGTAGTTCCTGAGATTAGCGCGTTCAAACAAACAAACTCTTCAGCTTTATAATATTATTATTATAGATAAAAATATTTATAGAGAAAAGATGAGACAAAATATTATATTATACCATACCTAGGTATTGTATGTCTTTACCTTTTTCTGCTTAAATGGCAAATCCTGATCCTGATCATAAAATAACATGCTGATATTCCTTATAAGTATTCTAACATATGCATGTTAGAATTTCATGAAACCACGGATAACAATGCAGATTACTAAATATTTTTGTACGCATGTACACATTGTACATAATATGTTTATTGAAACTCTGTACAAGTCACTGTGACAGATGAAATAGTGTGTATTATAATATGTCAATTGTCAGATGTCAATGTCAATATGAATAAAGTATATTCATGACAGTGACATGAATAAATTATATTTTCATATTCAAATACATAAAGAATTTAGCTTAAAAATATCTATTTAGACGTAACAAAAACAAATTAAACGCAGGTGGTGATCTAGGCGTGATATAGATTTAAGTAATAAGTTATAATTTAGCCGCACGGTTAAAGGAGTAAAATTAAAAAAAATGTTTAAAGGACTGGTAAGATGTAAAGACTGATTTATTTGATTTGCTTGATATCTCTTACCCACATTATAAATAACATTTTTTCAAATTAATGATTTGTTTGTAAGTTTGTTTGTGATCACTGTGAGTTTCTTTGTTTGCTTAATATCTGTGAAATTATTTAATCTTTCATCATCTCTTTAAATCCATGTCTAAGAAGAAGAAAAAACAAAATCATAATGTTTATTATATAATAAATTAATCACTGCTTCCAAACCTTTATAATTAAAAAATAAACTTTATTTTTGTTGAAAATGTTTTTGTTTTTCTAAATTTTAAAGTTATTCTTATAGGAATTGTTTATGCTAAATGGAGCTTCTAATTATTGTAGGAAAAAAGTTAATTGTATGATTTGGAGTTCTGGTTGTTGAGAGGCTTACTACTATGTACATTTATTATCAATACAAATAATTAAACATGCATTAAATCTAAACCATTCCATGAATACAAGCGTGATATCAGTTATTCAGCCACCTTTATACCTTTGTACATATATTTTGATACAAGTATATGAATCTAACCTTAGAAGGCTTTGTAATAGATTTTAAATCGCCAAAAAATAAAAATAAAAATATTGTTATTTTCTGTGACATGTGACATAGGGTGACCCTCAAATGCTTTGGACTGAAAGCATGGACAAAGTACTAAATAATATAGAGTAGATATAGGGAATAAATAATAATAAATTAGTATCTAAAAGTATGTGCAGGTTGAGACCACTTATTTCTACTAAACAGGTTCAAAATATCACAAAAATATATAAAAAAATATATTTTGTAGACTATACTACAGGTGTTTAATACTGCATTTTCTGGTATGGCATATTATTATTATTATTCAAAATTAGAACTTGTTTTATGTGTCACAGCAAAGGTGTCACTGAGAAATACATCAATCAAAAATATTCTAAATTGTTTGTAATGTAAAAAAATTAAAAATGTAAATAAAGTTGAATATAAAATAAGCATTTACATCAAATCTTAATAATGGGTGTTTGTACATCACTTTTTAAAACAAGTGTGAGTAAAGGAAATTAGAAATTCATGAAAATATAATTTCAAACATATTGTGTGTATTTTAAATTTTTAATAGAATATTTGCATATTGAGGATTGAAAAAAACTTATACCTTTTTCAGATTATATTTGGATCTGGGGTATATACAGGTGTATATATAGCACAAACATACCAGGTAAATAATCTAAGGATTATTACTAAGATACTAACATAGATACGTACACAAAACAATATCATACATAGTACATAATTGTATTAGGGTTTAACCTTTTGACCGCCAGAGCAAAAACGCATCGCCGTGCCCTCCACGCCAAGCCACAAATTCAATGAGATAACCTTGAAAATAGTAGGGAGTCCAAAATGTTATCGATAAACATAATAATTCACGTCTGAATATTTGAATAAACAGCTTATAACACAAAAATAATATTTATTTAACCTCATCTCCTACTGTAAAAACTTAAGACCACATTTATAGCAACTATCAACAAAAAAAATCAACCTTTTGAGATACAAAAATACATATAAAATTGCAGCAAGTTACAGCACTATTCTCTATCAGTTACGCCCCATTGGCATGTATACATGCCAATGGCGCGGGCAACCATATTTTTTTTTATAATCTCTCGCTTCTGATTAGGGATGTGTAGCTGTATATTATTATAACTTATCGAGTTTATTTATTAAGTTTATATGAACTATAGGTATTATTGTGGAGTGTTTATTTGTAAATATCAAAACAACTATTACCTTTAAATAAAGGGAATTGCATTAAAACTACATATTTATTTTCCAATCATTTAGTTTAATACTTGAGTTATTACAAATACTAATTATATGTAGGTACCTATTTAGGTCAATTACCATATTTTGATATGACATAGCGACAATTTGTATCATAAGAATATTCTAATAAAGGCACTGATTAGACTTATTAGGTAATAAATTTTGAAAACTGCTAAATAGGTAAGTACCTACAGATTTTTAGAGATATTTATACATTTTGGACCTAAGCGAATTTTTATCATTACATGGACAATAAATATTATGCTAGAACGCATACATTGTGTTTGTGACGATAAAATAAAAAATAATAAAAAATCAACAATTGTATATAATCATTATGTTCATTAACAGCCTTGTATTTACCTACCTATCTATATAATTATTATGCTCATTAATAGCCTTGTACTTATTTGATTATAATATTGGTAGATACCTACTCGATAAAATATTTTTACAACTTTCCGCACTTAACAACACGGCACGCGCTTACGACGTCACCAGTCCGACATCTATTCATGTCAATGGCGCAGAAGGGATTGCATATCGATACTGTGCTAGGGATGCGCATGATTGGCGAAAAGGAAAATATTCAAATCAACAATATCCACAATATAGACAATATGGTATTATACCAAAGAATGTAGTATTTACCTTTTTTCTCAGTGACTAAGCTTATATATTTTTTTTGTAGTTATTACAACAATTAAGCGAATTAGAGTAATTTCGCTGAAATTTTAATGAAGTTACTTGAATATTACACTACATCACTAGTAGGCACGTATACATGTCATTGGCGCGAGAGAACATGCTTTTCTAGCCATTAATTAAGTTATTTTTTGTCATCAAATATTTGAATAACTACATGTCAATTTTGTTTACTGTGTACAATTATGTAATAACTGGGGATTCAGTTCATAAACTGTATAAATAAAACACGTAAAAGTAAAGGTTTAATATGTTTATTTTGTATTTATCTATGATCTGTTTCTTGGCATGTATAGGTGTCGTTGGCGCACAGGGCACGATTGCGCATGACATCTATAGATGTCATTGGCGTTCAAAAGGTTAATAATAATTATCTTATAGTATCAGATTTAAACTGAGAATATTTATTCTCAAAATGAAGATGGTATTTAGTTTTAAAGGCAAAGGAGGCCATGTTCTAGTGCAATAATTTTAATAATCTAGCACTTATTGCAGATAAAGGATATAGCACCAGAATTAATTTTATATTTCTATCATGTACGATTAGTGAATATTGTTCCTGGTTCAATTCTCTATCAGAGAAGGTATGGCCTCTTTTGTTAATCACCTCATTTTTTATTCTTAATATATTATTTCTATTATATACAGGCTATTCTTGCCATATTTTGTAAGAAAACAGCAGAGGAATGTGAAAGAGTTCTGGATAAAAAGAAATGGTTTGTTTTTAATTTTTTTTTAGTTTTTACTTTTTCATGTACATGAACCAGGCACAATATTCATAGTCATTTACAGTTTATTGTTTGTTTAATTTGAATTATTGTATTGCTTTTTAGATAGACAAGGTAGAATCTCCACAGGTTCTATTTGAAAAAGTTCAGGCATTTATCAAAGAGAAAATGGCTGAAGTAAGTGGCAAAAAAGAAGAATAATGTTGAAGAGATTACCTTAGGCCTCAATTATCATTGTAAATAACGGAACTATGTAGTATGATTTTATTTTGCAATAAATACAAAGCAATTTACAATGCATTTCATTTATAACATTGATAAACCACCTCCTATGTGTTCTACTCTTGTTAATGGTTCTTCGAATGCCAACCAGTCACTAGAATGTGTAGGAAGTAATCCCATACTTTGGAACTTATAAAGAGCTAAAAATATATTGACAATATTTCCAAAGATGTAAACCAATTTTTGTCCAGCTGCTTGAGTGCCTTCCACCATTTTGAATGTACTTTGAGTCGAGAACAGTGCCTTGATGGGACGAACAATAAGCATACCCACCATCATAATTGGGAAAATCGAAATTGAATTTCCAGCCATATACATAATAAATAAGTTCATAGGCACTTGTTTGAGAGGACCCAAAGCGACATCCCAAAGCTTCTTTATAAGGAGAAGGTTTGAATCTGAATCTTTTGACGATTCTGCATAGTTTGCGCTTGTCGATTGACTATATCCTGGGGGAAACGGTAATTCTGTTGTCTGGGATCGAGGCCTATAAAAAATTTATTCATTGTCATAATTCATAATTATAGTGAAATGTTAGAAGCGAATTTCCTTTACTTACTTTTGGTTAAAATCTAAGGCCCATTTGAACTTTTTGTTTGATTTCGTTACCGACATTTTTGTATTAATGATTTTTAGTAGGAAATAGCTTCTTTACGTTAAATTACAGAAGAATTTAAGTTAAATACCTACAGCTGAAGCTCTCATGAAACACAAAATTATATTTGGTTCGAAACGTCAAATGACATCTGCTTAGGATGTCAGTGTCACAAAAATACAAGTTTGAGCACAGACTAAATAATTTTATATTTTAGAAACCCCATGGAAACCCCTTTCATTTCTAGTTTAAAGATACAATATTATGCATATAAATATATACACAGACACGCATATATACATACATGAAAAAACACCAGGGTCGATAGATTTTATTTTTTTCATTGTATGTACTTACCTTTATTTCTATCTATTGTTCTTCTTTTATGGGTATTTCGGTTTATATGTAAATTTTATAATAATATGTTGTTGTATCTAACTATATTGTTAATCCTATAAATAAATTATCAGGGGTGTTTGAAAAACAGCGCTGTAATGAACAGAAACAGCTGAGACGCACCCTTTCACTTTCTTACCTATATCGAACTGTAATACCTACTGTGTAAACTGTAAACCAATGAAATGAAATTTATGAAGCAACAAACGATTTTATTATTTATTTATTTATAATTACTAGTGTGAATATTTATTTAAACGATTGAAATAAAAGAAAGACGCAGGTTTAAATCCTACCTACGATCATTGAGATAATAATATTACTACGTATGGAGGAGACACCACGAACAAAATCTGTGCGCCATTTTTTGATCTAACTAAGTTTTAAAAATTATTATCTAGTTAGGTCTTAGAGTATTAGAGTAGATTAGAGTATATATTACAATATTAAACAGCGCGTGTATTGCACAAATTGCTCAGTGCACATCGTAGGCAGATGAGCTATAGATACTATATAGATGTGTGTGTGTGACAAATAGGGATGGGTAGGTATCAATTGCGTGTTGAACTATCGATAAGTTATGTAAATAAATATGTCTCATAAGTAAATTTTATGTTCAATAAGTTATTAAAGGAAAAATATATAAATAAAGTATAAATATGTACTTTTAAATTTGTTTACCAACTGAATAAAGTTTGTTTAACTATTCCATTTGAATATTTCTTGTATTAATTAAAAGTACTTTAAAAAAATATGTTTAATTGTAATATCAGAAAAACGTGAGTAGGTACTTTTTAAATAATAAAGTTAATAAAAATAAAAGATCGGGTTTAGTGCTATTTCTTTAATAATAAATCAAAAAATAATAATAATGTTTTAAAAATGTTTAATAAAAATAAGAAATAATTAATAATTTAAAATGATAATATAATATAATAAATAATATTAATAATTACCTATTTTATTTAATTTTATCCATTCTACTATCAAAATCTTCATTATAAATTTAGTGGTTCAGAAAATATATCGTAACATTACTTATTTTACATTTACACTATAAGTAATACATTCGCATTCATAATATTAGAAAGTGTATCATACAAAACACACCACAAATTTATTTGTAATAAATTTTTAAAAGAGTTTTAATTTTAAAGTTAAATAAATAATATGTTAAAGGGGTTTGAAACTTTTTGTATGGACGCTGGCATATCGACCCGCCGCCATTTTGATTTTTTTTCAAAATCGCGGCGCACGATTAAAGTGGTATGTATGGATAGAGGACACATAGACGAACAAAAAATGTCTCATAACATAGTACCCTAAAGCGTCACATTACCGAGATATTTGGAGGTAAATATTCACTTATGAGTACGACAAACACTAAAAATAGACATAATACGTGTCTATATGCATAATATTATCTCCAAATAATCAATCCCAGGTAGATTATTATTATTACAGGAAGAAAGTAGGTATTCATTACATTACTTACATTTTTATGTAAAGTATGTATGTTTTTATGTAATGAATCTACCTACTATCTTCCAATAAACCGTTATTTACCTCCAAATATCTCGGTAATGTGACGCTTTAGGGTACTATGTTATAAGACATTTTTTGTTTGTCTATGTATCCTCTATCCACACATACCACTTTAATCGTGCGCCGCGATTTTGAAAAAAAAATCAAAATGGCGGCGGGTTTGATATGCCAGAAAGTTTCAATGCCCTTAATATAGTTCTTCTAGTAAACTTTATATCGAGTACAGCGTTGGTCAGGTCACATCACTACGATCGCATGGCGGCAGTGAGGCGCGCGAGCGAGCCTGCGCGTGTCCGCCTCCCACCTCCCCTTCACCCCCGCGATACTAAATTTATTTTCATTAAAATAAGTATAACAATCGACATACTGATGAAATGTGATACTGGATTTCAATTTTGTGTATTTTCTAGTATCGTTTTTGCAAGATAGAACTGCACATTTCACCATGTTTATTCGTAATTATGAAAAAATTCCAGAGCAACGCTCTTCGACAGCACTCAACCACGACTACGAGCGCTCGCGGGTCGCGGCGGGAACGTCGTGTTGTTCCCACCTGTGCCTACTGTTCCCACTTGGTTATCGGTAGATAGTAGTAGTATCTATAGATAGTATATACTCTAAGAGTTAGGTACTTACCGATGAAAGTTATTCCTTTGCACTTTTACGTATTATTTGTGCAATATCGTAACACACACGAAGGCATATTTGATGCGCTTCACTTTAAAATAAATAAAAAATGAGCGTGCAGTTAAGCCATATGGCGTATGTTGAGCGGAACATAAGTGATGTAGGCGGTGTCGTCTCCATATGTATAAGTTTCTCAATGCCTACGATCGATTTTTTATATTCTTTAGAAAATTTAAATTACCCAACTAATTATTTATAAACAATTTAATTCAGGCTATAGAAATAATAAAAATAACTACGTTAAAAACAACCGACTTCAAAAACGAAAAAGTAAAAAAATAAAAAAGATTTGATATTATTAAGTACTCCATAATCCATATTATTATTTAGATGTTCAGGTTCTATTTAGATAGTACTAAAAAGGTTTGATGTCGGTGCAAGTGCTTAGTGCTTGGCACCGACTTCAAACCTATTTAATAAACAGCACATCTAATTATTATGTGGTAACTAATAATATCAAATCTTTTTTATTTTTTACTTTTCCGTTTTTTAAGTCGATTGTTTTTAACCTAGTTATTTTTATTTAATACTTTATAGTGTATTTTTCAACACGAATCAAACGACCCCAAACTTAATAAAGTTGAGTCTATATATTATGGCCACCTTCCGATTCCATCATCAAATGCTCTATGACATTATAATGTTTCATCGCTATCCAATTTACCTAAGTATACAAAATTTCAGCTCAATCGGTTACCGGGAAGTGAATCAAACTTACTTCATCATCATCATCATCATCATCAGCCCATATACGTTCCCACTGCTGGGTCACGGGCCTCCTATGAGGGTACAGGCCATAATCCACCACGCTGGCCAAGTGCGGGTTGGCGGATGACACATGTCGTCGAACTTTTTAATTCTTCGACATGTCGGTTTCCTCACGATGTTTTCCTTCACCGTTCGAGCAGTGGTGATGTTACAACATGCGCAGATAAATTGAAAAATCTATTTATTTCCTGCGCGCTCGCCTGGTCTCGAACCACGGACTTATCGATTCGAAGTCCGAGGTCTCACCACTGAGCCACCACTGCTCTCTTGCTACATTTCAATTAAGTCCTCGAGATCAGACAAAAATGTTTATAAAATAAAAACTAGCGGGCCTATCAAAATAAAATTTTTAATGTACCAATTCGATCCCTCATCAAACAAAAAAAGAATCACGTAAATCGGTTCAGAAACCTCGGAGTAATCAGTGTACATACATAAAAAAAATATACCGGCCAAATTGATAACCTCCTCCTTGTTTTTGAAGTCGGTTAAAAATTGAAAAGATATAGATATTAAAACCTTTTAGTGTCGTACTGATTATAGGTTTCCATAAAATACCTATATAAATGTACATTGGAACACCATAATTCATTAGTAATCAAATACTCATTAAAATAAAGAGGTATATAAACCCTAAAAGACTGGTATTAATTATTGTAAAGAAATTAAAGTCTTAATAACTATACCAGACATCTACTATCTTAATTCACGGTTAAAATTTGAATATAAACGACAATTACCAAAACGTAAGTAACTAAGTACATACCTATCTTTTTATAAACTGTAAGAAAAAAAATCAATTAACTTTTTTTTTTGTAATTTACACGTATCGTTCATTTCTTAGGTATATTACATTTCTTCATTTGTGTAGGTATTCAATGCAGATAACTTTAAAAATGCCCATTTTTTGTTAAGAATTGTAACTAATTCATACTAATAATATCCTGAGATAGAAAATATATGGCTATCAGAATATACCCTACATGTCCTTATGTTAGCCGATTTTTTCTAGTTTTCGAGTTATAATTTTATAAAGTTTTCTTCACTAAGAAATTCAGAGGTTAAAGGTTTTGTTTGTGCAAATTGCACTGATAACACAAATAACGATCGATAGATAGCGGCGGTTAAAAAAATATTTACGAAAAGGTTTGAACCACGTTTGAACTGTATCCTGGTATCCTGTATAAAAATATGCCACCAACTTAAATAGCGCGGGTTCCAATCAATGAAATTGTAAAATTTCTAAAAAGAAAAAAAAAAACTGAGAATATATAAGTTTTTTTTTATAGTAATGGGCAGACTGTCGCATGACAGCACATAAGCCTTCACAAGAGTCCTTGTATTCAATATGAAGTTCTTTGTTCTTTAAACCTATATCACTAACAATAAATATAAATTTGTAACATGGTTACCTACAGTAAAAATAGCGATAACCTAGGTAATTAATTAAATTATTCTATTGTATGTTCCCGGCAGCCGGTTAGTCCCTCATAGCAGCTTGACTTAAAAAATGCCTCCTCTAAAACGTACCTCGTTGTCTCCTATTCATTTTCATTGTCTTCTTCTTCTTGGCTGCTTTCATAAGTTTAATTCATTTTTCTTTAAGGATCATAAATTTAATATCCTTCTGAATGTTTAATGTTAGAAATACTCATTGCCCTAGATTAATAAACTCATTAACATTTTCTATTACCTGGTTATCAATTTTCGTAGCAGTTGTAGTGTATAATAATATATTCTTATTACATAATATTCTATGCCTATGCATAGTCTTATTTAGAGAGCGCGCCTCGCCTTTGTTCATTTGGCACATAATTCCTGTAGAATTTCTTCCAAGCATTCAGAAAAAGGGTAGGTACTTAAGTCGTCTGCAAAACAAAATAATTAAATTTTCCCCATTTTCAAGCGTCTGTAACTATCCTAAATAATATAAAAGGACCTACTTATTTGAATTTTTTAATTGTGAGCAGACCCAATTTACAAAACGTTTTCATAAATATATGAAGTAGATAAAAGTAATACAACTTTAATCATACTTTATTATTGAGCATGTATAAATACCATTACAAAGGTGATACACAGCTATCAGTATCGCTGTTCGGTTTCGATTCGGAGACGGTTGTAATTGTGTATCTTAAAGTTTTAAGAAGATTCGAATATAGAATAAGTATTCGAAGCATAATTTCTAATTAACGTAGGTATTATTTCAATAAGTAGGTACTTAAAATAAATACAAAAAAAGTTAGGGACTTTCCCTTATGGTACTTTTTCAAATTAAATACCTAACGGCTATTTTGTTATTCTAAGTTAATGCTAGGTTATAACTTGTATATTGATTGAACATGCCGTAGACACGCAATTAAGTTTGTTTGTAAACATTTATTCATTCGACATATTTTATGCAAAATCCTTCGTGCAATATCCAATGCGTCACTCAAAGGAGCAAAACAAAAATATTTATTATTATTTTATTATTGTAGGTAGGTATATTCTAAGCTTAGTACTCGCTGTAGGTAAATGAACGATATATCTTTGCGTGATAGGAGTAATAAAGATCCATCCCAATATCCGTGTTTATAATGTAGGTAACTAGTTACTAGGGAATCTACTTAGTTGGAGAAGACCTAACATTTTGTTGGGAGTCTCAATTTAATTAAAATGCTATTTTAATTTAGAATAAAAATTGTTTTCCGTCAAAGTAGAGATGTGAAATGAGAGATTACCGCTACTAAAATTTTGCCGCACAAAATGAAATAGTATGAATGTACATTGACGAGTGAATGTATATTATGTACTATGTAACTACCAACATAATACAATATCAAAAATATTCTTCTGTATGTATATTCGTAAATTCGTTCATCCTGATTCCCTGTTGATTATGCCAGAAAAACTTTCTTTTACCAGAACTTTCGATGGTTAGATTTTTACTATAAACGAAGATTATATTACTTATGTATCATGTGACCAAGGGTGGAATATTTTAAATAACTCGCTCTGTCGTCATCTCATATACATAATCAAACCAGTTCCACGACTCGGGAACTGGTGATCGTCAAACGCTTTCATACAAAAGTAAGGTGTATCGAAAGGCGAGCTCTATTCTTATTTCAAGTGTTGCCGCAGTTTTTAATTCACCTCAAGTTTGGTGCCCATGTCGCGAAGGACTCGAGGAAGGCAGGAGTGGGACGTGCGTGCTTCCACATTAGCTCGTAATACCACTAACACCATACGGAACGTCGTCGAAAACCTACAAGTTGAACCGAACCCCCAAAAGGAATTTATCGCTCTTTCGATTGGTATGATATACGCAATACGAATTTATGACGCAAATTGTTCAAAGAGAGACTATCAAATAACAAAAAAGTGCTTTGTAAATTAGTTGTTAAGCAGTAGATACAATATGTTTTTAAGTAAAAGTTAAATAGTTCATTAATCGTTAAAATGCTCTATAATATATTATTTTATTTTTTATAAATAACAATTTATAAAAAATAAACATCAAACTAAAATCAAATATTTCACTGTAATAACAACAGGTGATCCAACAACTTTTGGAAACCTAAATCCTCCGGAACAAGTATTGGAAGCTATTAAAGCAAGTGTTGAATCGGCGAAAAGTCGAGGCTATGCTCCTGCTAAGGGTCATTTAGAGGCAAGAGAAGCAGTCGCCGAATACAGTGCACATCAAGGCAATGTAACCGCTAACGATGTCATTCTATCTAGTGGAGCTTCGCACGCGATTGAGCTTGCTATCACCGCTTTGGCGGATTCCGGACAGAACATACTTGTACCACGACCTGGTTTCATGATCTATCAGACCCTAGCTGAAGGACTGGGGATAACCGTAAAATATTATAGTTTATTGGTAAGTCAATATTTTTACTTCGACTTTTAAATGATTTTTTTTTTTGTATTTACATAAATAAAGTAAAACTGCTCGGTTTTCGGAGTATAATATCTATACCCCCAAACCCTAATTTTCGGTATCAAAACTATACAAATGGAATTTTTATCGAGTTCATAAATTCATTTTCATAACCACGTAATGTAAATACGAGTACCTATACTACCTGTAATAACAGAACTTACCGACCTATATTCAATATATTTAGATAACTATATAATAGAAAATTACAAAATATTTAATGTTTCGGTATATTCTGATTAAACTAAAATCATTCATTTAGATATTCTAACTTTTTAAGGCAAGAGAGTTATTACCTAAATGTAAGAAACAAATACTAAACAGCCCATTTATTTGTCTAAAAGACAAATAAATGGGCTTTTTAGACAAATAAATAGACAAAAAACATTGGCCTTGAATAATTAATAATGCCATATTACAATTTGATGTCTACCGACAACGAAACAAGATTTAAAAAATGGCACACATACTAATCAAAAACTGTATAAAAAATAAATTTTCCAGCGTATCGCTTGTATTTTATAACTTAACAACAAGTTTCTAGAAGCATAACAAGTTTCCAGTTTATTGTGGTTCTCGATTTGCATACCCACTATTTACGTCTTATTCTTCGAGATATCCTTAAATATTGTTTATGATTAAAATATTTCGCTCTTACATTTCATTTCAGCCAGACGAACAATGGAAAGTAGATATAGATGACTTAGAAAGTCAAATTGATGAAGACACAGCTGCAATTGTTGTAATAAATCCATCCAACCCTTGTGGCTCTGTTTACGACAAGGATCATTTGAGCGAAATCTTAGATGTCGCCTCTAGAAACCACGTGCCGATTATAGCTGATGAAATTTATGAACATTTTGCTTTTTCGGGTCACAAGTTCCATGCCATATCATCGTTATCCAAAGACGTACCAATACTCACTTGTAGTGGGCTTACTAAAAGATTCTTAGTTCCTGGGTGGAGAATGGGATGGGTAATAATCCATGATCGTCACAATATATTCGGGAAAGAAATTCGCAATGGACTAAATAATTTAGCAACAAGAATCCTGGGACCCAGTGTCCTAGTTCAGTTAGCACTTCCATCTATTCTTAAATACACACCACAGAGTTTCTTTGATGACGTTATCTTATTTATTGAGGTAAAATATTCGACTATTAATATTTTATTAGTTAAATAACTGCCTATATTTGTATTTTCACTATTTTCATTCAATTGTTTGTTTGCCTTATAATTTACGGAACTTAATGTCTAAGGACTAAAGATAATTAGTGTGACAAAGTAGTTATTAGCAATTGCTGACTGTAATTTTATTTGCTTTTAAGAAAATAGGTATAAAATTATGTTAAAACATAAGTAAGTAATATTGTAAATTTCTTCCAGAATCAAGCAAAGTCGGCATATGAAGTATTACGTAGGGCTCCTGGACTGCGACCAATTATGCCTCAAGGTGCCATGTACATGATGATTGGTATTAAAATGTCACTTTTCCCTACTATCAAAAATGAAATTCAATTTGTAGAGCGTCTTGTTAAGGAACAATCTGTCTTTTGTTTACCAGGAAAGGTAAGTACTAAGTACCCAGCTCTTACTAAGCTTCATGCTTCATTTATGTTACCCAGGATACGAGATGTCATCAAGATTAATCACATAATATCTGCTTATTAGCGGAATTTAGAAGGCTGTAAATTTATTGGGAAATCTTAGTTTTATCTAAGGTACTACTCATCCTACATCATCAAATTTGGATCCCATTGAAATAATACAAGCATCCTCTCTTATCAAGCTATCCACTTATCCTTGACTCACAGGATAAGATCTGGGTTGTGTGTGTGTATTTACAGAATGTCATTATAGTATCATCGACGAATTTTTTCCATTACATTACATTCCTTTAGTGTCCAATCCTCCAAAGTCCAAAATTATTACCGACTCTACCTCACTACACATACATATAATGATAAGATTTATTATTATTTTCAGTGTTTTGAATACCCAAATTATATGAGAATTGTACTAACAGTACCTGAAGAATATTTACGAGAAGCTTGCCAAAGGATAACTTTATTCTGCAAAGAGCATGTGGATTATGGAGAGAAGAGGAAAGAAATTGAAAACGACGATGTGACCGTAACAAATACTATTGAAGTTTTGAGTGAAAGTGACATATCAGTTCATACATAAGATGAAACCTTGTTTCTGTTAATTACTTAGAAATAAATGAAAGGTAATTTAGGAAATAAACTTAATCTTTTTTGTTATTTTTTTTTCTTATTTTACCTTAAATTTTTCAAATCATATATTTCACCACATGGTGTTCACCACAATCATTATTTGAAAAAGGCAAATAGCATTACGTGAACATCAAAAAAATTACACACGCTTTTGAAATTACCTATCGACTTAATAAAAAAAGTTCCATATTTAAATAATGATTTAACTACACAAAGAAGCATTGACATTTAAAATTTATTGGCAAAACAGCTTATCCGGGCCTTTTTGTAGATTTTTTTTATTAAACTCAAAAATGTTACACTCGTTACACTACTACTAGACTAGACTGTACAGTGTGCACCACGGCCAAAAAAATGTGAGAGCGTTCTTGATCCCAACTTGCCTCTTTCTAATTATATTATGTGACCATGGCTTAACAAAATAAGGGACAAGTTGCTTGAAAAGCGAGCGAGTAAATGTACGTATAGATGATACGCTACTAATGTATGCAAAAATAAACTAAAACATAGTAAATGCTAGGTTTCCGCCCGCGGCTTCGCCAGCGCAGTCAAAGAAAAACCCGCATAGTTCCCGTTTCCGTGGGATTTCCGGGATTGCGTCATTTTCCCGGGATAAAAAGTAGCCTATTTCCTTTCTCGGGTATCAAAATATCTCCATACCAAATTTCATGAAAATTTGTTCAGCAGTTTAGGCGTGATTGAGTAACAGACAGACAGACAGAGTTACTTTCGCATTTATAATAATATTAGAATGGATTGTGTATCATATTACCTTTCTATCTTTTACATGCAAAGGTTTCGCTTTTAAGTACTTTTAAAAAAAATGTACCGATACATAATAATTCTTGAGAAGATGCAAAGTCAAACAAAATTCATTAACCGACTTCAAAAAAAAGGAGGAGATTATCAATTCGGCCGGTATACATATATTGTTTTTTAAATTTTATTTATGTATGTACACCGATTACTCCGAGGTTTCTGAATCGATTTACGTGATTCTTTTTTTGTTTGATGTCGAATTGGTTCCATAAATTTTATTCGGATAGTAGCAGTTATGTATCTTGTTCTTTCCGTTTTTGAAGTCGGTTGTTTTTAACGTAGTTATTTTTATTTAATACTTTTTAGTGTATTTTTCAACAAGATACATAATAATTCTTGAGATGATGCAAAGTCAAACAAAATTCATTTTCACCTTAACAATAATTATAATATAAATTCTTATAAATTACATACAACTTGCCTGCGACATATCAATATCTTAAATGTTTTACATTTCCGATAGCTTAATTTAGGAAATATTGTTTATATTTCATAGGAAATGTGTATAAAATAATTTATTTCACACATTTCCGTACGATTTTAGGAATTTTATACATTACCTAGGAATTGTATACAATTCCTTGATTTCATACATTTCCGGTAACATATTATATAATAAACCTACCGGAAGACGGCGGCGCAAAAATTCAATATCGGATGCGTCCAATAAGGACTGATAGGCTGACCCAACGAAAATTTCATACAATGTTCATGGACTTAGAAGGAGTTGCGTCGCTACTTGCGTGCACTTTCATACTAGCCTATAAACGTGATGTAACGTCTCGTCGTATTGTACTCGACCTACGTACGCAGTATACTGGAATACAAAGCAAAAATATGGAGCCCTCACGAAAAAAATACACACTACTGCTCGAGAGGGTTCAAAGAAATTTTGCTCGTTATTTGTACTTAAAACTTTACGGATATTATCCTTACATGTATCCATCTCTTTTCGAAATAGGCATGGTTGGCTTAAATACACTTGAATTGAGACGAAAACTTGCTCTCTTAATTCACTATTACTTATTATTAAATAATCACGTCGACAATCCTGTTTGGGTATGTGCGGGTTGTGGGCGCTGCCTCCCGGCGTGTCGCTGCGCCGCCGGCCGCTGTTCGCGGAGGCCTGTGTGCGGACGCAGACGGGCGGCAGTGCGGCACCGCTCCGATACACTCGGCCCTTCATCTGTTAAATCGTGTGCTGGCCCCCGATGCCACAATTGATATTTTTGCTAGCAGTACAAATACTGTCCTAGACCTCTGTATCAGGTACTTGGATGCATGTAGCCGCACGTAATATGTAACTCCGTTTTGTTTTTATTTTTGTTAACGTATTGTTACTAAATTCTATGTACGCTTTGGTGTTTTTACTGTAAGTACAAAGAATAATTCTGATTCAATAAATAAATAAATAAATGCAAGAGATAAAATAGTTGAGGAGACAAAAGTCGCTGTAATTAAGGCTTAGATAAGATAAATGCACAGTTATGCGTTTTTGAGTATAAAAGTGCAAACAAACTATCGGACGCGATTTACAGGCGCGGCTTACAGCCGCGACTTATAGATATATCTAGCTAATATTTTTGTACATTGAGGTGTGTAAAGTTGCAAACCATAAGACGTAAGTGGCGAACGAGTCCTTGGTCTGTCCTTGAGCGTTTGGACGTCCGACGCGAATCTGGCGCACTGGAATCTGAATGTTTAATACTGTTACTGTCTTAGATCATTATGTAATACTGTGCAGTGTGCACACCTTTATGTCCGTAAGTCAGGTTAGTGTGTTTGTAACTTTATCGATATCGAATGACAAATGACAATTTTATTGACAACTGACAGTTGACGAATGACGGCTGACACTACTGAAATTGACAATTTTAAATTTTTAATGTAAAATAATTTTTGTTGGGTTAAAAAATAAAAAAAAATAACTAAACAATAATATGAATATAATATAAAATAGAAGTTTAAGGCTAAGTGGGAACATAACCCACTCATAGTTCATAGTACCAAGAACAGTTGTTCAATTGAATTAGTTATTGTAACCTACAAAAAAATAACCATGTTAAAAATCTATCCTAGCGTTGAACGATCCATAATACAGGCTTCTATTATAAAAAGAACTGCCTCACATAATGCTCCTAAAGAGAATGGTTTAAATTACTGTGCCAATATTGTAAGGTTCGTATTTTGGGAATTTTTTTCGTTGAAATAATTTTACCTTAGTGATTCTGCTACTTTGTGTTTCTTTTCTAGATAGACAGCATGATTACGAAAACTATTTGGCAACTCTTCTTATGACAAAAACCATTCGATCACCAGCATTGGTAGTCAGAGCATTCAATGCAGAAATTGCTCGAATTCAAGATCAAACATCAGATGCACAGATAGCATCTATGAGATTACAATTCTGGCAAGATGCTCTTGGTACTATCTACAAAAAAGCTGAGGACTTGTCTGGTATACCGGCAAATCCTGTAGCTCAAGAATTGTTCAAAGTATGATTAGTAGTTTATATTTTATTAGGTATGTTAATAAAACATCATTTTAAAGCATACCTAAATTAATATAATTTACATTTTTAGGTGTGTAAAAGTTATAAGCTACCACAAATGTATTTAGAAAGATTAATATCATCCAGGAGTAGCATACTCAAAATGAAATATTTTCGCACAGTAGAAGATATAGAAAAACACTCAGAAAACTCAGTTTCATCAGTCTATTACCTCCTTCTTAGTATAGCTGGAATAGCAAATGTACATGCAGACCATGCTGCGTCACATTTAGGAAAAGCCCAGGGGATAACTAATATATTAAGGTAATGTACCTTATTCCATACTAATATT
Organism: Colias croceus; assembly: GCF_905220415.1. Taxonomy (NCBI): domain Eukaryota; kingdom Metazoa; phylum Arthropoda; class Insecta; order Lepidoptera; family Pieridae; genus Colias; species Colias croceus. Next base: position 8,279,145 of record NC_059539.1, on the reverse strand, counting down.
TTAAATACTAAATTAAAAATGATTCTGTTTATTTTTAAATGAAACTTTATTACTGAATGACGTTAATTGTACCATATTGAATGGTAATTATAGTAATTTATGAATACTTTGCTAATTTTATTTAAGTGTTCACAATGTATATGATATAAATTTTCAGATATGTATATACATTTTTTATTATCGTAATGAAACTGATAATATTTAAATAAATAAAAATATATCCTTTTGTCCTATATGTGTATATTGATTTAATTTTTACAGGTCTATTCATGTATCCAATCATCATAAGGTGGTCTCTTTACCAATGGATGTTTTAATGAAATATAAAATAAGCCAAGAATCAATATTGAGGGGCATAGATAATGAAGATATGAGAAATGTTGTTTTTGAAGTTGCAAGCAGAGCAAATAGCCATTTACAAAAAGTATGCCATATAAACATATACCGCCCGCGGCTTCGTCCGCTTTGACTTAAACCTAATCCTAACCTTGAATCACTCTTATCTATTAAAAAAAACCATCAAAATCCGTTGCGTAGTTTGAAAGATTTAAGCATACAAAGGGACATAGGGACCCGGACAGAGAAAGTGACTTTGTTTTATACAATGTAGTTATTTGTACAATAAAGCAGTTCATACATTATATTATATTAAATAACTAGTGGTCCGCCCCGGCTTCGCCCGTGGTACCTACATGTTTATGTTTAAACTATCCTATCTCTCAAGTTGGATCGAACTGCACATGGTGTGCGAATTTTATTATAATCGGTTGAGTGGTTTAGGAATTAGGAGTCCATTGAGGACAAACATTGTGACACGAGATTTATATATATTAAGATATTTTTGTTATAAATATATTGCCTGATAAATACTTGTAAGAAATTGATCACCAATAATTTTTTTTTCAGGCCAGAGCTATTGAAGTGCCAAAAATAGTTCACCAAATACTTTTACCAGCTACTGCAGTTGAAAATTATCTAAAGAAGCTCCAGAAAAATAATTTTAATGTTTATGATCTATCATTGCAGAAGAGAAACCCAACGTTACCTTTTCATTTATATTATAAAAGGCTTCTTAATAAATATTAACTTACATATCTGGAATGGATATGTTAATGAAATGTTTTTAATAATAATTATGATCTTAGTAAACAGCAAATGGCCATCCAATAATAGTTTTATAAACAACACAAAGAAGATATTGTACAAAAATAGAAAAATGTTACCTTATTAGCCACAAAAATGTTTTTGTCATTATGTCTAAAGGGAAATTAAAACAATTTGTAAGAAACAATTGCACTTTTACTTCAAGCTAAATCATGCAAATAAATAATAACATTTGAGATTCAAGCGTTTTGGCAACTTGAGTAGCTATTATTCTACAGTAGTATAATTATGAAATTGTAATACATTACACTGGAAAAATAATTTATCACTGTTTATGCCATACCTTCATACCTCAACACAATGCATTCACTTACTATTCTATGAACTGATTTAAAAACACTTTTCTCATGGAAGTAGTTTTTCTGTAGCATTGAGCATCATACAAAATTGAATGAGAATATATTTTACACAACCATTGCTGTAGATGAGATCTTGCTTATAACAACCCTTTGTGATATACATATTTCAAAGTCTGGTGTTAAATTCAACCTTTGGTAAAATTAATTCTTTGGTTAATTTAATCAAATCTCACGAAAAAGTTTTAGAAAAAGTAAATTTATACAAAGCTTGAGTTTATCTCTTTGCACTTGAGATCATAAATTTTATCAAATGCAAAATTTAATCAATCTACTCAAACATATTCAGTTACATGTATGTCTTCACCAAGAATAAATTTTATAATAAGTACATAACCCTGTTAATATAAGTTAATTTTTCAGTAAGGTTATTTATTTGTGGCAGTATTTCTTGATAATTTTAAAACATGTTTTAATTCTCCTAAAAATAACCAATGCTTAAATGGTCCTTAATATCTTATTCAATATAACACATTATATATATAACCATAGATAGATATAGATAAAATTTATAGTTATGGAATTCCATAGGTGTCGTAAAACCCTGATATTTAATTCTTATTGTGATTTCAATGCATATTTTAGTTGACAATAACATTTATGCATGTTTACTCATATCCTTACTTTCATTCCTAAAATTGACCATCCATTTAGAGTTTTTTTTTTATAAAAAAATATTTTATATGAGGCCCATAAAGAAAGCTGCATTATTATTCAGTATAATGATGAAAATTAACTTGATAGACACTTGCATAATGTGATAAATATAAATGCTAGAAACATTCAGTAAAAAATTATATTACTTTAACAGGCTTACCATGTACCCAAATTGTTGTCTAAAAAATTATAATAAATGCAACTTTACACAGTACAATCCATAAGGACATAATTAAAATGTATCACATGCCATAAATTCCATATGAAATAATTAATCATTTTATTAGCCAATTGATAATTTTTGCAGTTACAAAAATACTTCATTTGGAATGAGTTGAATATTTTACAATTATCCTCTTTAATAATTACAATTACTTTTTTTTTTAAATCAGATATGCCACAGCCAATACACAATAAAATCGGGAATGTATCAGTGAAATATAAACTATTCAACACATTAAATTCTTAAGCCTATAATAAAAAAGCTAAATATAAATAAGTACTACTGTATAATCACAATGAGCTTGCCAAAAAAAAGCTAATATATATATATCCTGAATATTATAAAGTTTATTCTGAAGGTGTTAAGTCAATTTCTGGTTCTCCTTCAGATAATAACTGATGTAAGAGATCATGAACAGGTTCGAAGGCCTTTCGAAAGGCTGCATTAGTTGGTATTAGGTAATCGTGCATATCATGGTGGCTAATTGTTCCATCACTCTGAATAAAGCCCTTATCAATTGACACCATATCTACTTTTTTCATGGTGGTAATTTTTTCTCTTAACAATTGGTTTATTTTAACATGTTTCTCCCTTAAAGAATTTGGATGCCTGCCTCTAGGGAGAAGACTCTGAAATAGAAATTATTTTGAGAATAAGAACACTGCATTCACTTTTTCAAAATAAAACTTTACACTTTTTAATATACTTACAGGTATAACAATATAGACACTAGGATGTTTCTCTTGAATAGTATGTATAATTTCTATGATACCTTCACAAATTTGTTCAGCTGTGTGTTCTATATTATTTGTTCCTACGTGTAACACAATTACCTGTAAGTTAAATATTGTTTAAAAAAGTTGTATGGAAATAAAAGTTAATTTATAAGCATTTGACTTACTTTTGGATCTACATGGTCGAGTTCTCCGTTTTTAATGCGCCATAGTACATTTTGTGTTTGATCCCTATGAATACTAAAGTTAAGGCAGTGTAATGGAGCAAACCATTGGTTCCATATTTCTGTATGTTCTAATGCTTGAAGAATAGAATCACCAATAAATATTACATCGGCATCTTTTCCTTTGGCGTCGGAAAGAAATCTGTTGTGCTAAAATTCAAACGATTTATGAAAAAGTGGTGTATTGTACATTAAATTATTCATGAACTACTTATAATCTACTCGTTGAACAAGAATTTATAGGATTTATGGCTATAAAAGTATGACTGTAAATATATAATAATATCCAACCACGTCGCATGATACCGAAAAATTATTTAAATATTATCATAGTAACTTACAATGCTATTCCACCTTCCATCGCCTTCTGTATCCTGTTGGGGAGTTGCTATGGAACAAGGATTCATATTATCACGACTTTAAATATTAACTGAATATAGCTCAGGATTTTAAATTAAAATCACAGTATTTTCAGTTTTCTTATTTGATAATTTTCAAATAAAATGGCTTTGGCTTGATCCGCGGACTCTGAAAATCTAATCTGTCAACGTCAATGATTTTGTGATAGGTACCACAGAGCAAGTAATATCAGTCACGGAAATATAGAAAGCTGAGATACTGATAGAAAAATATAATCGTCTATATAATTTGATACTGATATAATATATTATATCAACAGATTATATCCATGAATATAGTATTAAATTGTATTTAAGTTATAATCAAATGAATTGTAATTGATTAATTAAATATAAATAACTGCGTTAAAAACAACCGACTTCAAAAACGGAAAAGTAAAAAATAAAAAAGATTTGATATTATGATATTATTACATAATTACTAGGTACATATTATATTATTATTTAGATGTACTATTTACTAAAAAGGTTTGATGTCGATGCACGGGCAAGGTTTGGCACCGACTTCAAACTATTTATTAAATAGTACTTACATTAAACTTTTTAGTATAATTTTCAACACGAATCAAACGAGCCCAAACTCGATAAAGTTGAGTCCTAAGGTTGAGTCAATATATTACTGAGTTCCTATGGCCACCTTCCGATTCCATCATTAAATCAGCTCTATGTCATGATAATGTTTCATCGCTATCCAATTAACATACATAATATACAAAGTTTCAGCTCTTTCGGTTACTGGGAAGTGATTAAAAGTTACTTGCTAAGTCATCGAGTACAGACAAAAATGCTTATAAAATAAAAACTACTAGGCCTAGCCGATTGCTGAATAAAATTTTTATGGGACCAATTCGACAACATTCCACCTCGAACAAAAAAAGAATCACGTAATTTATCGGTTCAGAAACCTCGGAGTAATCGGTGTACATCTAAGGTGTACATACATAAAAAAAAATATACCGGCCGAAATGATAACCTCCTCCATTTTTTTGAAGTCGGTTAAAAAAAAAACAAAATGATTACGTGACGGGATTCAAACCCACGTTATATACCTATTCGGCTTCTGGCTAACCGCCACGCGCGCCGCCGCGGCCGGCACCATACAATGTTGTAGGATCAAGACGTGTATAGCAGCACAGAGTGCATAATTTTAGGGCGGCCAAACATTAATATGAATTTTTCTGTCAGAAAATTTCGGATGACTTCCCCAATGAGGCTATTTTTAAATGTCTATCACTGTCAATGTCAAAAAATATAGCACATCAGATCAGTGCGCTTAAAATTTTTTTTGTAGAAAGTATTATTTTGTACCTACCTAGGTTTAAATTACCTAGTACCTACGTCCTACTTAGTAGGTACTTGCTTTGTGGTAGGTACCTACAGAGTACAGGCTACAAATTACAATCTACTTCATTACAAAAATAACTCGGTGTTACTAATATTCTGTAAATAAACTTTTGGAATAAATCGAAAGAATTTAGAAGCTTCCAATAATTCAGAGATTGCTTCAATTATTAAGTACCTACCTTAAATTAGTAGACTCATAGAATAACCGTATAGAGATGTTCAGAAGTGGGTTTAATAGTTTCTGTTTTATGTGAAGGTTAGTTTCTGAGTACCTACATATATTTTTTAATACGAGTGCCTTTAGTCTTTAATACCCGCATCGCTAAATAAGCTCTAATAATAAAATTACATTAATATGGATGATAATATTGACGACTTATGCAATTTATCAATTGAGGATAGACATAAAAAAGAGCGAAAAGAACTACAAGCCAAGATACAGGGATTAAAAAAAGTTGCTAAAAATGATAAATCAAAGAAAAAAGAACTAACCGCTGAAATTGCTAGGTTAGAAATAGACATTGATATTCGCCATAAAAAAGAGATTGAAGAAGCGCAAAAACAATGTCATAATGAAGATGAGTTAATTGAAGAAATAAATAGTAATGACAATAATGAAGAAGGTACAAAAACTAAATTGTCTAAAGCCCAAAAACGTAGGGACAAAAAATTACAACAGGAGAGAGAGCGAGAAGCACAAATAAAGCTACAAGAAAAAGAAAATCTGCATGGACCTAGAAATAAAGAAATTCAAGAAATTTCTTCCCGGCTTAAACAAAGAGGCCTTACAATTTATTCCATTCCATCAGATGGAGACTGTTTATACAAAGCAATTTCACACCAATTGTCTATTAAAAAGGATTATTGTGTAACAGTTGAACAATTAAGAAGTAATGTTGCAACTCATATAAGAAGTAACAAAGATGATTTTCTACCTTTCTTAACTAATCCAGATACATTTGAAATGTTGACAGATACTGAATTCAATGAATACTGTGATAAAATAAGTAACACTAAAGTTTGGGGTGGACAACTAGAAATAAGAGCTTTGTCAAATATTTTACAATGTCCCATAACTGTTATTCAAGCCACTGGCCCTGAAACTATTGAACAGGGAGAAGAGTACCCTGGACCTTCATTGATAATTACTTATCATCGGCATATGTACAGTTTAGGAGAACATTATAATTCAACTCAGATATTGAATGATAATCAAGAGTAATTTATATAAGGTTTAACTAGTATATATTATGTAATATTTAATATATTGAATAAAGTTACTTTCACATAGTAAAGGTATACAAACTATTGTTTTTATAATTATCAAATAAAACAACTAAAATTAATGTGGTATATTTATTACTGGTTAGTATTACAAATTCCGATGAAACACAAATATCAAGCCAATTAAATTATGCTCCATTCTGAGTAGGCGTTTGATTAGCTTCACCATCTTCTGTGTTGTGTTTATTGGGATCATCAGGTTTCATGGCAGGGAAAAGCAGTACCTCCTGTAAAGTTAATCAATTATATAAATAAAAGATGTATGTCAATCAATTAGTTATTCTTTTTATCTTATAAGTTAGTTCCATCATCTGTAGTATTATGTAAAGTAGTATGTAAAACTATAACATGCAATTCTATAATTTACAACATGGACAAAGGTGCCATACCTTAATATTATTAGAGTCAGTTAAGAACATAGTAAGGCGATCGACACCTAGCCCCCAGCCACCAGTAGGGGGAAGACCATATTCAAGAGCAGTACAAAAAGCTTCATCTGTGGGTGGTGTTTCATCATCACCCGCCGCACGATCCTTGGCTTGCTGTTCAAATCTCTCCCTTTGGGTTGCTGGGTCATTCAACTCTGTGTATGCATTGCATATCTCTTTTTTCATAACAAACAATTCAAACCTAAAAGTAGATATTTTTATGAATTTTATTATTATAGAATAATAAACTGTTAGTATTTTTTATGACTTATTTTACAAGCATTGTATTACTGCATAATAATATATTATATCTCATAATCATAAAGAACAGTGATATTTTTATATGTTAATAGTTATGCAGTATTTGCTTATTATTGATAAGTAAATGCATAAAATTATTTTTAGTTACCATGCAAGCCATTTATCAGTGAGGTAAAGGTCATCAATATTAAAGTTGCTTGAATTATAAGGTTTAAATATGTACTTCAACAAAAATTTACCTTTCAGTGAGTCCTGGAATATCTCTGTGATATTTAGACAGTGGACTCATAATTTGAGGATGATCTAATATAAAGGTTGGATTAATACATTTCTCCTCAAGGAATTCACCAACCAGTTTGTCTAATAATCTTGCTGTTGTTCTTGGTGGTGGACATTCAACCTAATGGTACATTAGAGTTAAAGTTATTTTTTATTAGAATAATAATATTTTCTATTAGGCCATTTAATTCATATAATTTATGGTTAAGGGTTAAGAAATCTACCTTACCTCATGTTTTTCACAAAGTTGGCTCAAAAATGCATTAGCTTCAGCTGAATCAAGTTGATCTGCTGCTGGCATTTTAACTTTCAATTCTTTTTCAAGTGTTGCAATCATGGGTACCCGAGCAAATGGTGGAGTAAAATCAATCTCAACTTCTTCACCCTCTGGCCCATCAGGATGATATTTCACCTAAAACATTTCATCTTTTATCTTCCAATTCTTGGTACAAATTGTAAAATAAGATTTATTAATAATAAAATGAGGATTACCTTGTAGCTACCATGGATGCTCTTTACCATCCCAGAAATCATGCTTTCAGTAATGGACATCAAGTCATGGTAATCAGCATAAGCCATATAAAATTCACAAGTTGTAAATTCAGGGTTGTGGGTTAAATCAATACCCTCATTTCTGAACTGTCTGCCAATTTCATAGACTCGATCCAAGCCACCGACAACCAACATCTTGTGATACAACTCTGGGGCTATTCTCATATACAGATCCATATTCAAATCATTGTGATGTGTAATGAAGGGCTTGGCTGTAGCTCCTCCTGGGATCATGTTCATCATTGGAGTCTCAATTTCCAAAAAGCCAAGATTGTCTAAGAATCTTCTTACATATGAAATAATTTTCGATCTTGTGTAAAATGTTTGTCTAACCTGTGAACAATTTTTAAGAATAAATAAATGGTTTGTTATTATTTTCTATTTATTAATAGCATAATAAATATATTTGACATGATATTAATTACCTTGTCATTTAATATGAGATCCAAATACCTCTTCCTAAATCTAGTTTCCTTGTCCTTTAGACCAAAATGTAAATGAGGCAACATATGAAGGCAGGGAGAGAGCAATTTCACTGTTTTAGGAACAATAGATAACTCTCCTTTCTTAGTTTTACCGGGATGACCCACACACCCAATAATGTCACCTCTACGCAATTTATCAGTGTCATGTATGAATTTTTCCTCGGACTCATACATTTTAGCATTAGCCATTACCTATTAAAAATTAATAAGTTTATTTTTAAATGTCATGTTTATCTATGTACTAGGTACATACAATAAGATAAAAATTAACCTGAATCTTCACACCTTCCCCTCTTAAATCATAGAAAATTAGTTTTGCACCAGACTCTCGTATAGAATGAATTCTGCCAGCTACTGACAGAGTAACATTTTCAAGAACATCCCCACTATTTAAATTATTATATTTTTCAATAAACTCCTCCAGTGAAATTGTTACAGTAAATTTATGAGGATATGGGTGATCTTCCTTCGAAGCATTCTTAAGGGCTGCCACAGCAGCAGATCTCAATTTGTAATATTCATTAGGACTTATTTCTTCCTCCGCTTTTGATGATTTCTTTTCTACATTTACTATAGGTTGCTGAGAAGCTTTCTCAGCTTTTTCTTTTAATTTCTGCTCGGCTTTCAAACGCCGTTTCAGTTCGCTGTAAATGACATAAAAATGAATTTCTCAATGTTTAGACAATTAAGAGGAAATATTAAAAAACCAACCGTGGATTTAGTGATGAATATAACTGATTTAATTGTTTGGAAAATATACTTTTTCTGCACATTAAAGCACCAGGTATAACTGATACCGTCCGTAAGGTAAACATATTGTGCTTATAATTCTTTCACACAATACTCACTTTTTTGATAACTTTTCAGTGGAAGTTTCTGCCATTATATTGTTCAAATCCCAGAATAAAATTCACATAAGAATATACAAATTCATAACCTATAAAATAGGACATACGAAATCGAACCCTGAAGTCATACGTCATTCAACACTCGACACGTTCATGAATTTTTGCAATCTGTTGTCATATTATCTCTCTAATATATAAAAATCAATGCCACTTTTCGTTGTAATTCCATAACTCGAGAACGGCTGAACCGATTTCGATAATTCTTTTTTTATTATATTCCTTGAAGTACGAGGATGGTTCTTATGTAGAGAAAACGTAAACATGTACCACGGGCGAAGCCGGGGCGGACCGCTAGTATTTTATACTATCTGTGGCCAATTTATACGTAGAAGAATGACTCATTATCACATTATACCTTCTATCTACATTATATTTTGAATTTGAATCATAATAATTTCGAATGCTATCTTCATTGCTAGAATTCAATTTATTTACATATTAAATTTTTATTATGCATATATTATAATATATTGTTACATATTCAGTTACATTTACAGTATAATATACCTATATATTTTCAGTTTATGTTATGTACTGTTTCAGACTAAAATTATGAGCTGTGATCAAGAAGCTTATATCTTATACACTGGAGATTTCGGTATGAACATTTGACGTGTAACGAGAAAATTGTTGTGTTTTATCACTTTCACACCTAACTTGGTATTGCCACTGTTAATACGAAGTTTTCCCAAGGCTACTATGTATGCCGTAATATTCTGTGCAAAAGGTTAGTTTTTGTACATGAGTTTGTTGATAAATTGCCAATAACGTCATTCAGAAGCATTGTTGGATGAGACAATTATTATTTATGCTAAATAAAATAAGTATCTGGACCAATTATTAAAAAGCGATACTCCCTGATTATGGGTAGTTACCATAATAAAATTGTAGCAACTCTCACTTTGACAATATGGCATAAGTGTCAAAAAAATTGCGTCGCTTCGAATATTTAAGTTAATATTGTTGCGTATTTAATAAATATTTTCCGAATATAAATAATGTATTGCATTGTGAAAAATTGCAGAAGTGTTTGGACACCAAATTCTGGCATAGAATTTCACAGGCAAGTGTATATTTACGTTATTTACAATTATTATTCCTCAATACTCCTGCATTTACCTGTTTAGAATCATTTCAATGGCAAAAATTGTAAAATTTTGCATCATTTTAGAAAGCAGTCATGTTAAATTTGTTATTTTCCTAATACTTTATCATTTTTCAACAAGTTTTCAATAAACAAAATTAACAAGTAAGGTAACTATGATGACGAGTTTTTATGGATAGTGAAGAGAATATATTGTAATAACAATATTATGATGAAATTTAGAACACCATTTTCAAGATTTTTACTAGTAATGAAACAACACTCGACATCGGTATTGCCTTAGATTACAAAATAAAAGACAGATGGAGCGTTGCCGAACTAAACCGAATAATTTATCGTCATTTTCAATAAAGCTATGTGTGCTGTCATTTCGCCGCTGCACTGTACGTACACGGTGCTTCTGTGTGCGTGTAATGTTGCCAGATATTGAAAAATTTCCCAAATTTTTCCCCGACTACGCAAAAAAGAGGGTTATGTTTTTCGAGTTTATGGATGTATGTATAATATTTCTTTGACACGCCCTGCAGTATAAACCGTTGTCCGATTTTGAGTTGTGAGGTTTCATTGCAATGATCTGAATTATTATGTTAGTGGCGGTAGTGACGTAGGCTATATACATAAATGAGAAGTCAAGTTTTAATTTTTATTTAAATTCTTTTATTACATAAAGTACCTGCCTACTAAAGTTATATATGGACAAAAAAATTGTATTCAATTTTTTATTAAATAAATTACATAAAAAAAGTTTCAATATTAACTATAATAATTATATTATTTTTTATTTTTCATAATATATGAATACGAATAGCGGTAGTTTTTAGTCGAGAATACGGGACACTTTATTTTCATCATATCCATCATGGAGTTCACATAAAATCGCTAGCGAAAACGACTATGACGTTTTTAAGCTTTATAAAAGTAACAAAATAATGTATTATGCTTATTAAAATAATCTAATAATTATCATGAACCTTTAGTGCACTATACAAATAATCACATTCACGATCGAAAAATCCAACAGCATTACCCTGAAGATCCTTTAACCATTTTACCGTTTTACCAATAAAAATGGCAAATTCATTTTCAAAATACTGGCAACATACGTTGAAGTTTTGTATTCCTTCATATCTGTAAAATTATTATTCGTATTAAAGAAATAAATCAGCCAAATAATCTACAGAAAACCTGTGAAACGATGTTTTATCTTTTTTTTGTTTTCGGGAACAAATTTTACAGCGTTTTATTATCACAAGAAGGCATTTTTTTACTAAAATTGCAAACCCTTTTTGACGTATTGCATGACACTTTATGCGCTATAGCACTGGTGCAGCGACGTATTTGTTTTTGATTTCGTATTTTCTTTGACAAGGGCGACGGGCGGTTGTCATGCTCCATCTGTACTTTATTTTGTAATCTAAGGGTATTGCACTCACAAGTAGTTATAAGATTGTTCGTTTTTACATCGAAATTTATACTTTTTTAACTTACCTCATATTTTTTGTTTTAGGTATTTCAGCTTTCCAAAAAGTAAAATAAAAAGAAATATATGTGCCCATCAATGGTAAAATTACTGAGGATTACGACCCAGAAAAAAATACCTTTTGAAAAATAAACTTTGTAAAGTTAGCTGAAATTTGTGCAAGGCGTTTATTATAAACAGTTTTTCTTTGATGATTTTGGCTTGAAATTGACCCGTCGAAGCAACGCGTTTAAAAAGAAGATCTGAGTAGCTTACAATTTGGTAAACAGCATCTGATGCAAAACACAACTTTCCTCTATTTACAAAGGATGTTAATGCTATATATCGGTTCATATCCAGGCTATGTAGCCAAGAGTTATTTAAAACTATCATTCTATACCAATTAAAATTGTATGTACCTATAAAGTATGGCCAGTAATATTATAATATAATTAATACTGTTAAAAATATATTATGTCGTTATTATTTATAGACCATGATTTTTAGTTTTTTCTATTTCGAAAAATCCTGAATATACAAACCAGTGTGGTCACCCACAGAAAGAGACAAAAAACAACACTGACGTCATTCAAGGTTATATTTTCTTGTGACAAGTCAATGGTCATAGTGCAATCTCCAGTGTATTAGATATAAGCTTCTTGGCTGTGATTATGAGCATGATCAGAGACATAGGTACCTATTAAATGTACCTAGTATCATAGATAATGTAAAAGAATAATAATATAATACTGCTGTAAGTGAGGCTGTAAGCTTAAATCTTTTGTATAATGATTATAATTTTTATTTTTTATGCTGGTAATAATTGTATTGACATCACAGCTGTTCGATGGCTGTTCGGTTCGTTTTGTGATTTGTCTGGCACTGATAAATGTCGCTAGGTGCGATTTTAATGTAATAATCAGAAAGTGAGTGTGTTTTTTTAACATTTTTATTTGTAAAGTAATGACAAAGTTTTTAAACTTTCTTTTATACCCTTTTTAAAGTAAAAAAGTCGGCGAATATACCAATTAATTTGTCAAACTCATTTTTATTTCTGTTTCATTCCAGTGGACATAGAGCAAGTGAATAGATCTGTGGATTCGTGATAATATGTTTTTGTTTTTATAAATAGATATCGTTTTCAGGTATAATCTTATGTGGACTGGATTATTCCGATTATCAGTGAAAAAATAATTAAAATACTATGCCTCTTTTTGGTAAGTCTCAGAAGAGCCCCGCGGAGCTTGTTAGATCGTTAAAGGATGCGGTAACAGCTCTGGAAAGAGGTGACAAAAAAGCTGAAAAAGCACAAGAAGATGTTAGCAAAAACTTGGTATGGTATTTGAAGAATTTACTTTGTTTTGTTGTAATAGATTGTTTATATACTTAGCCATGATTTCATTATAGGTGTTGATAAAAAACATGCTTTATGGCACTTCTGATGCAGAACCACAAGCGGATATTATAGTGGCTCAGCTCGCTCAGGAACTTTATAATACAAACTTACTTCTTCTTCTCATTCAAGTAAGAATCACTTAATATTATTGCTTTTTAAGAGAATAATTCTCATTTTAGGATTCCTTAATAACTAAAGTAATAATTGTTCAATACAGAATTTAAATCGCATCGACTTTGAAGGAAAGAAGGATGTTGCCCAAGTGTTTAATAATGTGTTGAGACGTCAAATTGGCACCCGATCACCTACTGTTGAGTACATATGTACTAAGCCAGAAATTTTGTTCACCTTAATGTCTGGGTAAGATATCTTTGTGTTCAAGATTGTTTGTCTTTACTATTTTAATTTACTTATCGTGATTATTTACTTAGTTATATTTGAAAATTAATTCCTTACTTGTGTTTTGCTTCTACTTTGATTTTGTTTATCTAAAACAACAGAAATCAAAAAGAGAAGGTAAGGAATAGAGAAACAAATAGTGTTATTTAAAAGGTTTATCAAAGGTCTAAGAACAAAAATTCTGTTAAATTTATATTGAATAGATTTATTTTAGTGATATAAAATGTTAAAAAGTTTTAATTAGTGTAATATTAACATTAACAAATGTATACAATATATACAGCTTAAGGAAAGCTGTATATATTGCATTGAGATTATACTATAAAATCTAAAAAATATAATTTTTGTTTAAAGACAATTTTTGCTTCATAGCATCTTTGTACTCATAAACTGATTAAGTTTGTGATAACAACAATTGTTGTCCACATATTATCAATTTATTTGTATTATTACAGATATGAGCATCAGGAAATTGCATCAAACTGTGGTACCATGCTCAGAGAGTGTGCCAGATATGAGGCTTTAGCTAAAATAATGTTATACTCTGACGACTTTTACAATTTCTTCCGTTATGTTGAAGTATCTACATTTGACATTGCCTCTGATGCCTTTTCTACATTTAAGGTAAATTATATCTTGAATTATTCATAATTGTTTAATTACTAGAACGATTATCATATTTAATTTGCGATTGCATTAATAATTCCAATTACCATGAAAAATTTACATAATAATTTAGACTATACTTACATCTTTAACGGTTTTAGAACATAGAACTTTAGTCTTTTACATCTGAATTAATTGTGATTTTGAGATTTATCCTAGAATAAAATTGACAAAAATCTGTTAAAATTGCATGTTTTGTTATTCAGGTTGTTGTTATTGAGACATTTAATTATGAATAAATACTTAAAATTTCTCTTTCTTCAAGATCTTCCAATGCACATTTTAAAAAATTTTAATATATTATATACTTTTTAGGAATTATTAACAAGACACAAATTATTGTGTGCTGAGTTTTTAGAAGCAAATTATGATAAGGTGTTTAGCCATTACCAGAGATTGTTGAACTCGGAAAACTATGTAACTCGACGGCAAAGTCTCAAGTTGCTCGGTGAACTACTCTTGGATCGGCACAACTTTTCGATAATGACACGTTATATAACCAACCCTGATAACTTAAAACTTATGATGAATATGCTGAAAGAAAAATCACGCAATATACAATTTGAAGCTTTCCATGTTTTTAAGGTAAGTTGTAGTTAGCCACCTATTATATGGTGCTAATGTTTAAATTGTTGTATGCACTCATTAGAAAACTCTGCCTCCCAATATACAGGTAGGCAGAGTTTTGTATAATTTTGGAGCATGATTGTTATTCAGTGTTTATTGCATGTCAATGACATGCATAGTTTTCTTCAGAATCCATGATCTATTTAAATGACAATACTTAAAAACAAATAAATTCAAAACTTGTTATTTAAAAAGTTTCCTAAAGAAACAAAAATACTCATTGTATTTTTTTTCTGTAACTGTAAACACAAGAAAATTTTAAGGTTGTTTGCATTTTTAGTTTTTTATACAAAAAAATATTTTTTTACAGGTTTTTGTAGCTAATCCAAATAAACCAAAACCAATTTTAGATATATTGCTCCGAAATCAAGATAAATTGGTGGATTTTCTGACTAAGTTTCATACAGACCGCTCCGAAGATGAACAGTTCAATGATGAAAAGGCTTATCTTATAAAGCAAATTAAGGAATTGAAACCGTTAGAACACTAACATTTATTGCATTTTGTCACATCACCACTTCCTCATGAAAGAAGTTAGTTATAGACGCTATATTATATTTAAACGCTTATAAGTCACCAGATGGTGTCGTGCGCGCCGAACACACTAGACTCCCAAATAATTATATAAACGATATACATTCGGTCTGTGATGAGTCAAGAGTAAAAGTATATTTGTGCTACGAGCAAATTAACATTTGTAGGAATTTTTAGTGTTATTTCGATGGTTTGCTTAAACTTTTTGTAAGTTGTTAAAACCATTTTAGTTATTATGACGTGTTTAGTGACAGTTCCTAAGTCACAATGGAAATAGTATATCTATATTATTGTAGCATACAAACAGTTGTTAAATTAGGACATTAAAAAGTTGATGAGAAAATCTGTTTCTAAAGATCTTTTACCATACTATTGTGTAATTTGTAAATATGACATATATTTTTTACTTTTTATCATTTTATTCATGTTCGAGCCATTAGGGATTGAGCGTCAATATCATATAATATATTTCATACAATATTGTCAGTATTGGTTATTTATTCTTTACGATATATCTACATTATGTATATATTGCTGATATGTTGCTAAGTGCTTTGAGAATAACTAGTTTAATTTAGCAACACTGTTAAATACTTTGTAAATTCAATGTCTTGTTTTAAATTATAATTTATATACTTAATCATTTTAAGAAACGAGGTATAGTTAAAGATTCGTTTTGTCATCACATTTATACATTCTGTCAGCTGAATAAAATATTTATATCAGTATATATATATATTTAATTTTATTTGCGAATGTTACAAATGAACAAATTGTGTTGGATGGTGTTATCGAAGTGCTATGTGAATCGGCCGAAATCCTAAGAAAATGCTTTAAAAGAACCAATAGAAAATTATTTTTACAGTGTTAACTAAGTATATCATTTTATTATTATTTTCTATTGGTTTTTTTGTCAAAATATATAAGTTTTATTAGATGAAATTTTTAAAATGTCCACTGAAATTGAAAGTCACTGCACATGTTGCTTATCTATACGATTTATCGACAATTAAAAGAATCGCAGTGGTCACATTATATGATAAGCAATTAAAGAGTAACGTTTTGCATCGATAATATCGTAGCTTGCTAGGCAAAGATAATTTATAAAATAATTAATATAGACAAGTCGAACATATTTCGAATCGTAAAGCAGGGATAATGTCTTAAAATCTAAATTAGCCACAATATACCTAATAACATAACCACATTTTGTACATTGGGCAAATTTTGTCACAATATGATGAATAAATTATTAGAAAAATGCTGTCTTTTTTTCTTTATTCCAAATCTGACATGATAAATTTCCTATTTGTTGTTAACAATCCTTATTTATTTTCTAAAATGGGGAAAATTTATTACAAATTATAAACTACCTACATAGTTACATCATGAAAATTATTAATTTGTATAAATTCTGAGTAGATAGTTATATGTGTTATTAAAAGATAAATAAAAAATGATATAATTTTCAATGACAAATAAGTCAGTGGATCAACGCACTTTCCACCTATCCAATACTTTTATTTATGCTAATTCTATATTTTTAGGAATAAGTATAGGAATTAAAAATAATAAAGTTCAGTTTGAAAATGGTATTATTTCAGATATTCGCATTACATTTGTACAAATAAAACGTTCAAGCTTTATACAAATAATATATTTAAAATATAACGTTACAACATAATGGAAGAACTGTAACATAATAAAAGAAAGGTTTACTATTTAAGGATGCTAAAGGTTTACTACGAAGGAGCTGATTCGCTCTAAAGACTTATTTACAAATTTCTCATAAGGTAGTTTTTACGTATTATAAATTATAATATAAAGAGTCGGCAAACTACATTTTCTGCTCGGGATTAGATGTTGAAAATAACCATGGCTAGAGTAAGCACAGCTTGACAGGCAGGCAGGCTGACAGCTTTATTACTAATCCAATATTTAAATAAAAACCTAACCATTATTTTATCTTAAATTTCTCTTACAAACAATACTTTTGTTTTACTAGGGTGGTAATAATAAAAAGAAAATTGCGTGTCAAAATATTAGTAGTCTAGTTTCAAGCAGACCTAACTCATTTGTTTTACTTACATACCTACGTATTAAATTATTTCGACCGCTAATTATTATTGAAAATAAAAATACAAAAATTTATTCACAATCAGGGAACATAACTTAGTAGAAAACGCCGCGAGATAGGATAATAAACTTATTCTGAATCTTAAATTTACCAATTAAATGTTTACTTATCTATAGTCTATACTAATATTATAAAGCTGAAGAGTTTGTTTGTTTGAACGCGCTAATCTCGGGAACTACTGGTCCGATTTGAAAAATTCTTTCAGTGTTAGATAGCTCATTTATCGAGGAAGGCTATAAGGCTATATAATATCATCACGCTACAACCAACAGGAGAGGAGCCACGGGGGTGAAACCGCGCGGAGCGGCTAGTAAATTATAATGCATATTATGAATGATATTACGTTACATTGTTTCAATTTCAGAAATGATTGTCAACTTATTTAGGCCATAACCTTTTATGATTTTTTTGATAATATGTAGACAGTTTTAAATATTATGAAAGCGAACAAACACATTGTAACTCACCCTGTTAAAATAAAATGGCATACAGAAATAGGATGATCTAAAATAAGAATATTATCAAGGTCACAGAGTTTATAATTGTATCGTAATGTCACTATTAATAACTGACCGTAAATTATTGTTATATGTACATAATTACGATGCTGTTCGTTATCCTACTCATATAAAATGTATAATCATGCATCTGCTTGTAAGATGTTATATTGTGTTACATTGTAGCAAACGTTTTGAATTTGAGAATGTAGGCTGATGGATGAAAATTACTTCTTAAAATGTAAAGAAGTTAATTTTACTTTACATTGAATTAAATGTAATAATTGTGCTATTCTTGCTTGTTTGCTTTATGGCTGGGAATGTGGTTAAATAGCATTTTCTGATTTTGAAAAGACCCGTGTATTTACATAAAAAAACTGTTTATTTGTAATGTTTGATGTAAAGATCTAATCCCGAACCAGATACACAAAACAAAATAATTGTAGTACTTTAATTTTTATTTAGCTATATAACATCAAAGTTTATTTGTTAAGTATTAAGAACATGAAAGCGACATAAATCTTTGTACAGCATAATCCAACTTCGGTTAAATTTAGTGTGACTAATCGATATTCTTTAATTAACTATTACACAAATGGTTATTATAGATATATATGTTATTATTGAAAAACAAAAATAAAAGACTTACTTATACAAAAAAAAATGAAATAAGACCACAGTCTCAAAAGTTTAGGGTCAGTAATATTAATTTATTTTGTGAACTTAAGTTTAACAGTCATTGACTTTGTAACCTGCTTAATTATAAAGAAAATTAGCTAAACCGATTAAAAATTTTGGCATTTTCGTAATATAGGTAGTGGGATTGTTACATTCATAATATATTATTTTCACGAACAGATTGACATTGTTACAATATTACGTATGTATAATGTATGCAATTCTTTATCACCTGCTAGTTTCGAATATTATGTAAAATTGATCAATATAAATTTTAATTAAGAAACTAAAGCAAGCACGGGGAGATTCTTTAAAGGTGTTAATTTTTATTTAAAATTAATATATGAACACATTTACTTACCATACTGCGATGTATGATCAAAAAAGAATGCATTGAAAAAAGATGGCACGTTAATCAATTATTTTATATAGAGAATGATAAGTTTAGGAGGTTAGATTCAGTTTAAACGCAGGTGAAGTTAAACATATGAGTTGCAAAAGTTATATCGACAATAAAGCATTTGAACATTCATGAATTATTTATGTAACAATCCTACATTTTAGGCTTTGTTTAAATAAAATTAGGATTACTTTAAATACATATTAACAAATTATTACTTAATTAGTATACAAACGATTAAATATCTACTTGCTAAAGGCGAATAGGCTTCAAGGAAAGTACACGATTTAGATATCTTATGAAAGGAAGCCTAAGCTATGTTTTGGAACTAATCTGGTAACGTTTATAAATAAAATTTAATTTATAATTCGCATATTAACAAGCAAGAGATCAGTTACATTAAGACCGCTAATAGATGAACTACACAAATACATTTACAACAGTTGCGAGGGGTTCAACTAAACATTTCATAATGTGAGTCGTGATAAGTCTATGCTTAAATCATAACATTAGTTTTTAGCGCCACGTCACGGATAATAGGCGGTATGTATAAAAAATATTCGGTGTTATTGCGTTTAATTGATCTGGGAACATAAATTCGTTAGACTTAACTCATAATAATAAGTTGTCCCGTGTTATTAGCGTACACGAGGCCTTGTCCGGGCTGCGGGGCCCAGCGCAGGCAGTTGAGGCTGGTGAAGCCGTGTTCCCACGTCTGCTCCAACTCCTTTATCGGCGACAAACCGGTCCTACTGGAACTTTCTGCAACGTTAAACATAAAATATTAAATCATATTAGACTAGAATATCATATAATAATAAAATGAAATTACTTTTTACCGCGGTGGATCATCTGAAAACACAAAAAGGGGCAAAAGGGTAAGAATGGGACAGGGGCATATTAGCAAATAATTAAAAATAATTAAAACAAAATAATAAAAACAAATTCATCTGAATATAATAAGTACCTACAAGTATAGGTTAGCGATGAGCGAAGCGTGGAACAAGTTGACTGAAAACCAATACACGAGCTGAGCGAGCGTGTCGCAGCAGCGGCTGACGCATGCCGGAATATATGACTTCTGGAATAAATCTTAACGAGCACCGCCGTGTGCAGGCACTGCCCGAGCCCCGACCACTCCAGCGAGCACACGATACGCACCGAGCGGGTCGAGCCGGTACAGCAGCGCGAACACGTTGGTGCGCGCGTGGTGCACGGAGGTGAAGCGGCGCGAGCCGAGCCCCACGGCGAGGTGTCGCGCGGTCGGCGACAGCGCCACCGACACCGCGCTCTGCTCCAGCACCGCCGTGTGCAGGCACTGCCCCAGCCGCGATACGCACCGAGCGGGTCGAGCCGGTACAGCAGCGCGAACACGTTGGTGCGCGCGTGGTGCACGGAGGTGAAGCGGCGCGAGCCGAGCCCCACGGCGAGGTGGCGCGCGGTCGGCGACAGCGCCACCGACACCGCGCTCTGCTCCAGCACCGCCGTGTGCAGGCACTGCCCCAGCCGCGATACGCACCGAGCGGGTCGAGCCGGTACAGCAGCGCGAACACGTTGGTGCGCGCGTGGTGCACGGAGGTGAAGCGGCGCGAGCCGAGCCCCACGGCGAGGTGTCGCGCGGTCGGCGACAGCGCCACCGACACCGCGCTCTGCTCCAGCACCGCCGTGTGCAGGCACTGCCCCAGCCGCGATACGCACCGAGCGGGTCGAGCCGGTACAGCAGCGCGAACACGTTGGTGCGCGCGTGGTGCACGGAGGTGAAGCGGCGCGAGCCGAGCCCCACGGCGAGGTGGCGCGCGGTCGGCGACAGCGCCACCGACACCGCGCTCTGCTCCAGCACCGCCGTGTGCAGGCACTGCCCCAGCCGCGACCACTCCAGCGAGTACACGCCTGCCACACATCAAACACAAACGTAACATATTGACGTACCGTAAACAACTGGACTTACAATCGCAAATTAACCAGTCGACAAATAATATTCAAGAAATCATATGAAAACATAGCTTACCTAACCAGTGATTAGTATTACGTAACCGAGGTACGGGTAGCAGAGCGACCAACAGCCTTCCATCTTTGGATATATCGATGCTTGCATCGTTATGGATTCTGCATCTTTGGACTACAACATTCTTAGAACCTGAAAAATATTGAAGTTTTAACATAATATTAATCGTGCATATAAAAACTTTATTTTACCACTTATATTACTCTCGAACTGTATTAAAAACAGTTATTAATTTGAAAACGTACTATCCGCAATATCAGGTGTGTCGCCTTTGGTAAAGTCCCAAGCTTGCACTCGATGCGACGGCGCTGGGAACGTTTCGGAGATGATGCCGGCGTCCAGCAGGCCGGCCATGCCGCTCATGCGCCTCGCACCGATACCAGCGATACCGTTGCCCTCTGCAGGACCTCCCCCTGCGCCATCACCGTTACCGTCTTCGTCGGCCATGGCGTTCTGTTAACATGTACATTATTTACTTTTAGGTTAGAATTTAATTTTTATAATGCAGCTCAAAAGTACCGTACTATGTTTTTAGACCGAGTTCTTAAAAACTGACAAGTAACGTGATTGCTTTGTAGATCAATAAATACTATAAGTTGTGTACCTGAGCTAAGATTATTGGCTGCAAATATTCATGAATCCTTGGCAATCTCTGCTGTTGATTCCCTTGTTCTTCAGGACTATCGGGATCATTAACTTGTAGAAGGGATAATGCCGCATTACTTATAACGGCGTGCAGTGGGCCAGAATCTTCTGATTGGGCATTCATAGGTAGCCGTGGAAAAATTCGTTCTCTGCCAAGAATTGGTGAGCGACCGTCGAAAGAAGGTCTACGACTACTTTGATCAGCGTTATTTTGTAATGGCGATGGATTGCCTTGCTGGTTTTCATTATTCTCCTGAAGAGTAAACATTTCTCTCACTGACGACGGTGTATACAGACGAATGGTTTGCAAACGCCTATATCTACTTCTTGCTACATTTCTAAGCCTTACAGCCTGCATATGGGCTATTCGTATTAAATTTATCCTATGTTCAAATTCGTTCATTACTTCCGGAGGAAGTCTAGATGGTTCCTGATTAGGGTTTTCTCCTGTGGAAAACCTTGAAGGACCAGCGACAGGTTCGGGATTAGCAGCTCCAATTCTGGGTGTCGAAGGTGTTTTGATATTTTTACGAGGGAGTGAACGTAAGACCGGAATCCTGTGTGTGGCCACAGGTGGAAAAGCTCTCTTTTTTATTAACGGATGCGCAGTTGGATTAGTTCGATGTAATGCTTTCAATCTTCTACTCTCTTGGTATAGTTCTCTCCGACTTCTTGCAGTTGCTGAATTATTTCTGTTCGCTGCAGCTATAAGTACAGCAAGACGGTTACTCCATCTCTGTGTGACTGAATTTGGAGAAGATACAGGGGAATCATCTTGCGTATTATTAGCATTTGACCCTGAAGCTGATGTCGTTGAATTCTCACGATTTGTAGATGTACTTCCGCGAGTTCGTTCTTCTTCAGTCTCACTTGAAATCGAATAATGCGTACACTCGCTTTGTTCATTCGTATTACTAGTAGTAGCTTCATTGTTATCTACGCGATTTGTATTACGGTTGTCAGATCTTTGAGGCGATTGATTGTTACTGGCGCTTGTCCTACCACTGTTTCTATTAGACATTAGCATTAAGCAAGTAATAGCTAAAGCTTTTTTCAGCGTTCGTAACATGTTAATGATGAGTTGGCTTAAACCTCGTTCTTCTAAACACATCATCATCATATTGAACATAACTGATAAAACTTGCATGGCGCGCATGCGTATCTCATGCCTTGTTGCACTAATTTCTATAGCTCGCGCAAATTCCCGGCGTGGTCTATTGTTATATCTTTGTGATAAACGATTAGATGCAGAATTACGCGTTCTTCGTCGAAGATCATCATCATGTCGCCATCTATAATTAGGTTGTAATCGTCGCCTTACAAATGGCGAGTATCGACCTCCCGAAGAAGATCTTGTCTGTGAGGTCCTACTTGATTGTCTATTGTCATTTGTGTTGTCTGGTGTAGTACTCTGTTCATTTTCAGGAGTGTCTGAATTGTTAGAGGCATCTCTATTTGTCTCAGAATTCCTATCTTCTGACCTTTGACTACTTCTAGTCCTACTGGAGCCACGATTGACATTGTCAGTCACTTCCGTCAGCATCATACACCTTTCTAATAGAGATCTTGTATAATAACTAGTAACATCTTGTCTACCTGTTTCTCTGTGTAACATCAGAATACGTCTTCTCAAATTTTCCCACATGTTACGTAAATCCCGCATACTTATACGTTGACCTCGAAGCCAAAAATTTGCAAGTTGTTGTGCATGTTTCTGCAATGCATTGACACCACTTCTTACTTTCCTAAATGCTTCATCTGATGACAATGTATTACCACTTGACCAAAAATTATCTCTACTAGTTGATGGCATGTTTGGGTCAAAGTTGCTGTTTTGATTTCGATTTTCAGATGGCTCATCATTATTTCTTGTACTCGTACTCGTACTTGTACCTTCATCGGTTGCGGCATTTTGAATGCGCACATGAAATCTTCTACTGTTAGAAGACACATTTAAACCACTTCTTTCAGGAACATTATCTGAGACGGGTAAATCATTGTTCAATTCAAATACAAGTCTATCAGTAGGGTTTTCTAGCCTATTGGAATTATTACTACTAGATGTTTGACGATTAGTATCCCGTGTATTATCTTCTCTAAAAGTTGAATTTCTCGTTCTAAATATATTTACTTCAGGGGGATTGTCACTGTCTGACTCTGAACTAGAAGACAAAAATATTGTATTTTGATGTAAGCCACTAAATAAACGTGGACGTGGACGATTATTGCGAGTTCTCGCAACGCCATCACTGTCATCAGAATGTGCTCTAGTTTCATTTTCTCTTCTTTGAATATTTCTTTCTGCTCGGGTCAAAGTTGACAGTGACATATTAGTTATTAAATTAAGTAACCTTGTTCCAGAATCTCTAAGAATGTCTCGTATTAAGTCTAGACTTTCATTAATTGTTTGAGCATCTACTGGTGTCGACATTCGGGCTTGTGTGTAAATAGAATTTGAAGTTCTATGAGCGCTAGAACTGGCAGAAGTGTTTGGAAGCGATGAGGAGCTAAAAGAAGAATCATTATCGATGGTAATGGGATTCTCATTCTGATTGTTATTTGAGGGATTCGGGGAACATCTATGCAGTGATAAATCAAGAAGCAATGGAGATTCAGACCTATGTCCTGGAAACGAACGTGTGCGAGACGATCCTGCAGTAGATTCGTTATCCTGGTTATTGAGAGGGCTACTTGTAAAGGAAACTCGGGAAGGTCTCGGAGTTCCATTTGTGGACGAAAATGGATTGGGAAGAAGTCGTGTCACGCGTTCACTTTGATCTGTTTGACTTGCTGACCACAGGGATGTTCTAGAACTTTCACCTAAAGGTTGAAAAGCCGAAGGTCGGGATCCAAATATGGAAGATTCTTGTCGCGTGGTGTTTTGGTCCCTAAAAGAAGTAAAAATGTTAAAAATAATTTATAAAATTATATTAAAAAATTTACTTCATTGAGAATATAGAATTACCTAGAAGGATCACTGCCAAATGATAAAGCATCAAGATTCAATAATCTACTGCTATTAGCTTCTACATCTGTGTTTTCTGCATTGTCTTGTCTGTTTGATGTACCCGGTACTGGATCATCTAAAATTTAAAATATTATGATCCTTAGATAAAAGTACACTTAAATAATTTTTAATAACAGTGAAATAATTATTACCATCGTCAAAATTAAGTAATGTCGATAAATTGGGACGCGCCATACGTGTATATCCATTGGCCTCTGGTGTTGGATCAGTTTCCATTGGGTCAGTACCGCGGTCCGTCTGTGGAATAGTTAAAATAGATAAATATTTTATAACGCCCTATCAAAGACTGAATTTTAATTTCTCAAGTTAAATAATGCACAAATATACCGTGCTGGGCGGTGGCGTTGTCGCGGTGAGTCTATGTCGTACCATAAACAACCTTTGATAGTTTCTTACAAGACTATCGTATCGTTGCACTAAATTTTGATAAGAGTTCACAATCACATCCCTTGTTGGTCCAGGGCTATCTTGAGATCTATTATTTCCAGGATTTTCATCAGGATCATCCCTTCTACGGTAATTTATAACATGTGGAGGACTGGAGTGAGTGTTTCGTTGAAGGAGAGAGGTGTGGCCACCTGGTGATGTCCACAGTGATATGCCAGTAATCAATTTGTAACCGAGAGAATCAAATGCGACATATCTGCAAAAAATAAAATAATCATGAAGTTTATTATAAAATATTTTTTTTAATCAAATCAAATTTTAGCCTTCAAATTTAATGTTGGAGTTCTTATGATATTTTTCCACAACAAACACCAATTTACTAATTCATACTTTTTTTAAATATTCCAAATATATTAATTGTCTAGCAAGCAAACATTTATATTTATTTCTGAATGTATTATGACATTTCCATCTGAAGAAATAAAACTCAAAATGGGAAGAGGTTCCATGATATACTTTATAGTTCTAGGTCAGTTAATAATTGGTATTTTACTGGTGTTCATAGACATACCTGACTTTTTCATTAATATTATTTGTGGAGACTTTAGTGAATGGAGCTGGTTGACTCCAGTCCCAGAAGTACAGTTCATTGTAAGTAGCAATGACTAAAAGTTGTTCTCGAGGATGGAAAGCTATGGATGCTATCACTGTTTCCTTTTGCACACTCCAAACTTCACTTCCACCCTATAACATTTAGTCAAATTATATTTTCATAAAAACATTGAATAAAATACATTTTTATTTATATTTATCATTTAACAAGAGATTTTTAATAAGAATAACAGTTGTATTTACACTAGAAATATCCCAAACTCTAACTTGTCCACCCAGACAGCCAGAACCTATTAGTTGAGGGTGTGATGGATGGAAAGCAATACACCATGGTGTTCTAGGATGCCCTTTCAATATCCTCACATGTTTGCCACTTGCCAGCTCCGATACATAAACATTATGATTGCCGTGTGTAGAAGCAACTTTAGTCCTAAAAATTTAATAACATTATACAAAATATCAGCCAATTAAAAGTCATAGTTAATGTAGAACTGAATTCGGCTTACCCATCAGGACTGAATACCATGAGAAATGTAGATCTTGGATAGCCTGGCAGATCACAACACTAAGAAGGTAAGGTTTTAATTAATATTTATATTTTTCATTATTAAGACAAGAAATTGAAAGTAATGTAAACTTACTCTTATTTTGAGAGGTTTCTGCACAAGTATGTCTTCTGCTACATTCTCAAGCACAGTCTTGTTACTAGGAGAGTGGAGAGGATTGACTCCTCTCTCCCTCCATTGCCAACTTCTTGCAATATTGCCAATATTTTGAGCTTCATCGATTTGGTCATTTTTGCTTCCTAGCCATTCAGGGTCTATTATTGGATCCATTACCCTAACATAAAAGAATGAATGAGAATACTACTACTTAGTATGGATCACATTGGATTTGACTTATGTAATATTTACAATTATTACCTTACTACTGGGTGATTAGTTTATCATATTGGGAAAAATAAATCTGAAACAAGAAATAGGTAAAAAAATTTCAATTTCAGGAGTTGAATTATAAAAAATCACAGGGCGTTAAAAGCTTCACATGGATATTGTTTAAATAGTAGTTTTACGACAAATAACATTGAGGATTCGTTGTTATTTGTATGCAAAATAAGTGATATAACTTAAGAGAGCCATATTGGAAAATTGTTACAGGTTATATTTACTGGAAAAATAAATATTACATGAAACATGAATAGAAGTAAATAGTACTTCAAGAAAAAAACATGTAAGATAATATTTTTTTTGATATTCCATCTAGAATTGGAAGATTGGCGTCAACAATGTGTCGATAAACAACAACACTTACCTGACTCATATTGATATATTCACGTCGAGTAGAGAAAAACAAAAGGTATACCTGTAGATAGGTTTACAATTACGAAGCTGTAAAATCACTAATTGCACTTTATTTTAGCCTACAAAACTATATCAAAACTCTTTTACGGTAAACACACAGCTGCGAGCTGTCAAAAAATTCGGATGTCGAATTCAGGGGTTACCAGCTATAAAATGTATCGAAAAGATTATGGTTTATGTCTGTGGTTTATGTTTAATAAAAATATTTTTTTTACTTTTATAAACTGCGTATAGTTATAGACACAGCGTTATAGAGGTCAGTGCTTTTTTAATACTAATTTTTGTAATTTAAAAAATACAAAAGTAAAAGTAACTTTCTCTGTACGTGTAAATGAGTCTCAAGATTACATCTTAATCTTTTGATTTTAGACACTGATTTTAAAATTAAGACCAATAATGTAGCTTCTAAGCTAGATCTAGCTAGTATAATATGTAGTAAGTAGGTAATATGTATGTAGTACCTAAGCTATAGAAATATATTCTTTTTCCGGCAAATTTGTCTGTGGAAAACATTGCTATATTACTCTTGAAGGCGCTGCAAAATGTTAAAGTTGTTTTAAAGTCAATGATATTAAAAGTTAAAAGGTGTAGGTATGCAACATTCTACCTTTAAAAATGGTACACTAACGCACACTATACGATTGGATGTCAAAGTGAAATGAATCAATTAATATAGTTGGGAAAAAGAGACAACTGAAGTACAGTACTCCAAAATTAATAATGCGCATGCAAATCTTCGCTAATTATTGTCGTATTTCCAAAAACAACACCCGAATCATTGAATGGTTAGAGCAATTCACTTGCATATTTTTACACCTTGTCTAAAAGAAACAAAAGTCAATTCACAGTCATACTCACAGATCATACTGCATACACAATCGAAAAAAATTCGGGCGGTAGCCTACGTCAGTCAATAATTAATAAACTTAAAAATCTGTCAGTCGTCTACCTATATTGGTGGTGACTGCACGTGTTCTCTCTGTGTAGAATTATATAGAGCTGCTATTACGTACCCTTCTTGGTTTTGTTTTTAAAGTGAATTTATCGATGAAATGATTATTTACACAGGTGATGGCAGTGGGTTTAAATTTTAATATTGTGGAATGATTAGTACGTACTGTAAATACTTTTGAAATGAGATTTCTTTTGTTATTTTAACTAGGGAATGCAATCCCGATCCCGCGGGATCCCGATCTCGCGAGATCTCGTGTAATTTTTCGGGATCAATCCCGACGCATCATATGACGAGATCCCGTTCGAGATTGACGGGATTGGGTGGCAGTGGTCAGCGACGCGAAAAAGTCCTTTTGCACGTATATCCACGTCCACGATCTTAGACAAATTAAAATCAACCATTAAAAAAGAAATGGATTTGTTTGAGTGTGGAACAAGGGGGTTATTTTTGCAGTTTGCATATAATTGCTTCGCCACGCTGTTGCCAACCAGCGTTGAGTCGGAGAGGACATTCTCAGAAGTGGGATACATTGCAACGGACATTAGATGCCGTTTAGCAGATGAAACTATTAATACCCTTTGTTTTTTAAGGAGTCATTTTCAAAATATTTTCAGTCATTTTCAAAAATTTTCCTAATTTCCTTTGAAATAAGCTTATTGTTTTGATTACCTAATTTACCTGCGTTAATTTCCTTACAACCTGATTATTATTTAGTTGGTAAATTTATTATTTTAAAGGTTTTTATTTTCTTTCGAGTAATATGTTATTTTAGTTAACCTCACTATCACAAACAAGCAGTTATTAGCTTTTTCAGTCACCTGAATTCAACATTTTTTTTAAAATTAGACGGGATCCCGAAAATTCCGGGATCCCGCGGGATTGATATTTCTAATCCCGCGGGATCCCGAAATTTTGGTAACCTATTTTCATGAGTGACATGAAAGATTTTATGGGTTAGGTACCTCGGCATGTTCATTACGAACTTTTACATTACGAATTCGCGAATGTCATCGCGAATGCCATCGCGAAACCATCGCGAATGCCATCGCAAATGCCATCGCATATGCCATCGCAAATGCCATCGCAAATGCCATCGCAAATGCCATCGCAAATGCCATCGCAAATGCCATCGTAAATGCCGGCGGCACGGGACATACAGTTGTTAACTTGCTAGTTACATAATTTTTTTTTATTGTTGCCCCACCTTGAGCCCATGGCCTAGCTACGCCCTACACATACCCATACATCCATCCTCTTCCATCCAAACTTTCGCATTTATAATAATATAAGTAGGTTGGTATAATATTAGTAGGATGTTAATTAGAGAAATCTAGTTGAAGATAATGAGGAAAATATTACTAAGCAATAAAGGTAAATATTTAAATTTACCATAATTTATTTTGATTTAAATAATAATAATTGTTTTGTATTTCGTTATATTTTACAGATAGGTATTAGGAATATGACGACATGAAGATGATTGCATTCAATCAGGCGTGAAATAGCTTCGGTGATCCTTTCTGAATCAGAT
Source organism: Colias croceus (assembly GCF_905220415.1). Classification (NCBI taxonomy): domain Eukaryota; kingdom Metazoa; phylum Arthropoda; class Insecta; order Lepidoptera; family Pieridae; genus Colias; species Colias croceus. The sequence continues at coordinate 8,249,405 of NC_059539.1, read as the reverse complement.
CTAAGAAAGTATTAGCAGTATTATATATTATGTAGGTAGATATTGCTGAGGATTGTATTTTAGTTTGTTGTTAGTTTTAGTGTGGACGTTATATGAAGGGATGTTAAATTATTAGTAACTAGCTGCTCCACGCGGTTTCACCCCCATGGCTCAACTCCTGTTGGTCGTAGCGTGATGATATATAGCCTATAACCTTCCTCGATAAATGAGCTATCTAACACCGAAAGAATTTTTGAAATCGGACCAGTGGTTCCCGAGATTAGCGCGTTCAAAAAAACAAGTTGCTTTACTTATACAACTAGGTAGATATAATTACTCATGTTAATTTTGTATAAATATAAAAACATGACATAAGAGCATAGATAAAACCAGAGGATAACGAAAAAAGAAATACTTACCACCACACTTACCACAATCTCTGTCTACCAGCTTCTTGGTCTACCTTAATCTACACTAATATTATAAAGAGGAAAACTTTGTTTGTTTGTTTGTTTGATTGTAATGATAGGCTCATAAACTACTTTTGGACCGAGGGCGGTTCAAGGGGGTATTGAGCCGCCTATAACATCTTCCCGGTCCTGTGACTGTCCTATCTACTTTGGGTAGTCGATAATGAGGCAGAGAAGCCACATAGTCTGGCATATAGCTGCGGGAGCTCTGGTGCGTTCTACTAGAGATCCCGGAGTCCCCGCTACCATGCTTTGGGTTTGGCCGTCGAGGAGGTTTTAGTGGGTAAGAATCCCACATGCTCTCTTTTTCCCCCCAAAAGAGAGTATCTTTTGAAGATTTCCTCCCCGTTACCAAAAAAAAGGCTCATAAACTACTGGGCCGATTTTAAAAATTCTTTCACCATTCGATAGCTACATTATCTACAAGTAATATAGGCTAGGTTTTATCCAGGAAATCCTACGGAAACGGGAACTATGCGGGTTTCTCTTTGAAAACGCGGGCGAAGCCGCAGGCGGAAAGCTAGTAAACAATATACAGGTAGCTAATTAATTAATATTTAGATAGGTATTCCTTTTTTTTAAGTTTTGTGTTGTCTTTGAAAACAAATAGTGACAAGGACAAGATTAATTTTAGACGCCTTCGTTTTAGATTCGATCTGCTTCTAGTTGCCATTTCTTGAAACGAACTGCAATTCACTTAAAGTCTGTATTATTAATGTCTACAAAAATATCCAAGAGTATATTCCGAGAATATTTTATGTTTCAGCTCATTGTTATTACGTTACTTTTTTAAATTAAAATTGATTATATTACCTATAGCTCTATAGGTACGAGACCATTACAGATAACACTTCAATAAAAAATATGTTGATAGTAACATATCATATGTATATATGCAAAGATATAATAATATCTAATCCCACCAAAAAAACATTTTCATGTAAAATGTTGCCAAGACGAGCCCATATGACTCGCACTGTCAAAAAGTTATCAGATCTCATGTAGAGCCAAGCTTCTAACACTACACGCCCTAACTCTACAAGGCCTAACTTCACAAACTCTACACCTTAGTCAAAATATGTGGCTTGGCCATTTCGCTACATTCACATCGGCGTAAGGTGAAAAATTAATTCACTGTTCATTACTTTTGTGTTAAACAATAGTTCTTGTAGTAACGAACGGCCAAGCCACATATTTTGACTAAGGTGTAGAGTTTGTGAAGTTAGGCCTTGTAGAGTTAGGGCGTGTAGTGTTAGAAGCTTGGCTCTACATGAGATCTGATAACTTTTTGACAGTGCGAGTCATATGGGCTCGTCTTGGCAACATTTAACATGAAAATGTTTTTTTGGTGGGATTTCATTTCTTTTTGTAAGTTGTTTGTAACAAAATTTTATATGTCGATTAAAGTTTTAATTTTTTTTTTAACAAGGAGTACCTATACACATATATATCTAGGGGAACCAAGTTTTAGATTATTAGATTAGACCTCTAGCGTCATCAAAATTTAATTTAAAATTACAGGTCTCATACAAACTCCCATCCCCTAGTTTAAGGGGTTGGGGGATGAAAGTTACAAGTTTTATAATTTTTTTGTTGTTTGTGTGCTAATAATAGCTTACATACAAAATTTCAGCTTTCTAGGACATTAGGAAATACCTTAAGAATTTTGATGATCATCAGTGAGTCAGTGACGAAATTAGCGTTTTTTAGATATAAATAAAATCTGAAGTATAAAAGCTAATGTAATTAAAACTTAATATGTTCAATAAGTCTGCTATTGACAATATATCCCAAAAATTTTGATGATCTAGCATAATCCAAACCCAAGTTATGAGGGTTCAAGAAAACGTCGAAGCGCTTCGAGAAAAGGTAGGTAGTGCCCGTGCGCTTCGCTTGTTCGCTTGGTTCGTCTTGGCGGGGGCACTACCGTGCCCCCAGATATATAATTCCCCTGTCACAATGTTAGTTACCATACCTAGTCCTCCAAAACGGCTGGACCGATTCTCATGAAATTTTGTGTGCATATCGGGTAGGTCTGAGAATCGGCTAACATTTATTTTTCATACCCCTAAGTGATGAAGAGTAAGGTAGAACAACGTTTGCCGGGACAGCTAATAATATTACCTATAAAAGACTAGCATACCGCCCGCGGCTTCGCCCGCTTTGTCTAAAACCGAATAAATTATATAATAAAAAAATAAATAAATAAATAAAATAAAATTGTTTTATTTCAGGAAATGTTGGGTTCCCATATAAAAGTAATATATAAAAAAGATTAAGATTAAAGACAATTAGAGCATCATTTATAGTTTTTTCTTGGCTTTATAGGTTTATCCCTAGCATCATATGGTGAGTGAACTTTGCACCAGTACAGAAGTACTGGATTGTCATAATAGTTAGAGGCAGCCACCAGAATACTATTACTGGAGCGTCTCATTCTCTCCCAAAAATTTGCGATTCGAGATCTCATTAAAGCCCTGAAATCCGGGACCCTCGTCTCCAAAAACATGCCAGATGCACTACAGAACCTGGGCAGTTTCATGAAGAGTCTGTATGCGTTATTATACTGCACTCTCAATGAAGAAATCGCTTTATTTGTGAAGTTGCACCACAATTGACACGTATACATGCACATGGAATATGTTTTAAATAACAATTTTTTAACGTCAGTAGTGCACCTGGCAAATCTTCGCGCCAGCATGTTGCTCCGGACTGCAAGGGCCCTGCGCTCTCGTTCAATATCTGAATCGTCTCTTAGATCCCCCGTCAAAATGTGACCCAAATATTTAAATTGTTCCACGATTTTAACAGGAGAACCATTCAAAAATAACCCAGGTATTCTCTCCGGTCCCTGTCCATATCTAAATACCATCAATTCGGTCTTTAAAGCGTTATACTTCAAGCCGTGAGAATTAGCATAATTCTCACAAATTGAGAGTAGTTTTCTCAGACCCTTAATTGAGGGGCTCAGCAGAACCATGTCGTCGGCATAACTTAAATTGTTTACGCACACGTCGCCAAGATGACATCCAACCCTGGTTCCCCTGAGCTCGCCAATCAATCCATCTATGTAGAGATTGAACAGGTCCGGAGAGGTTAGCCCTCCTTGACGTACTCCACATTCTAACCTATACCCGCTAGACATGGAGTCGCCCCATCTGACATAATTTGTTTGATTTCCGTACCAGAATCTCAACAGACGCGCTACACTGTAAGAAACTCCTGTTGCTTCCAGTTTATCCCAAAGAATACCATAATTTACCAGATCAAAAGCTTTACTAAGATCTAAAAAGCAAGCATACACCGATGTTTTGTGTTGCTTATAATAATTTATGGTACTCTTTAGGCTAAAAATAGCGGCGTCCGTTGATAGTCCAGGACGAAAACCAAACTGTGCTTCATTAATATTTAATGATCTCTGTATTTCAGGATGAATAAGACGCTCCAGCACTTTACTTAATATAGTTCCTAAAGATATAGGCCTATAGTTAGACGAATCGCCTAGATTACCGCTTTTATTTTTAGCAATAGGCACAACTATTGTTCTTATCAAATTTTTGGGCAAATAAGAATATTTTATGCACTTGTTGTATAGGTTGCACAAATGTTCGACCAACTTCTCACTTCCCCAAATTATATGCTCAATGCTGAGACCGTCATAGCCGGGTGATTTCCCCCTTTGTATGCTTTTTATGGCTTTTTTAACATCTTTATGAGTAAATTTTATGCATGATTCCTTATCTATAGTTACTGGCTCGTTGTGATTGACGGTCTCAACACCGGGCACACTCTTGACAGGGAGAGGCTTAGTTTTGAATTTATTAGCAAATATCTCTGCAATCTGATCTGACATTTGCACACCATCTACAGAAACCGATCTACTCTCTCTACCATTAAGCTTTTTTGTAGTTTGCCAAAATTTTACGAAGTTTTTGTTTTTACTGCATGTAGCTAATATATTCATCTTAATACGATCTTCATTTTTCTGACACCACTGAATTTTATTTTTAAATATTATACGGCTCTTTCTCATATTATCATATAAAGGTCCATTTAAAGGTTTTCCCGATTCCACCCACTCCTTAAAGCAATATCTAGCTACCTGATGGCTCTCTCTAACATGGAAATTCCAGCCTACTACATGTTTCCTATTTTTCGTTTTGTTTACTACGCTTCCACTAAAAATAGCAGCTTTTTGTAAAATATTCACAATATGATCGTATAATCTATTAATATATAAATGATGCTCATCAAGATGTTTACATTGGTGCATACTACTACATTTACAAATAAAAATATCACAGAAATTGTCCAATTTATCACAGCAATACTTTTGAAAACTACTAATCTGTTCCTCCGTTCTTACACCCCACTTAATTCTATTAAAGCTATTCAGTCTATTCACATTACTGTCAGAGATGATTGTTGGTATAATCTCGTCAGATATTCGACATGTAATACTTAATGGATAGTGATCCGACCACCCAACGTCGTAGTGAATATTTACCTTCGATATTGTTTGCCATGCGGCTTTTGTCGTCAAACAATGGTCCAACCATCTCTGACAGCCATGTGCTTCGCTAATATATGTAAAATGACTAGAATCTATGCCGAGTATATTAAAATCTGCACATTCCCACAACATATCCTTACAAAATTTAATTAACTCCTGGCCAAACTCGGCGGAAGGATGAGCATTAAAGTCTCCCATAATATAAACACATTGAGTGTCCGACTCGTCAATAATAGCATTTATTTCGGCCAAGCAATCAATGAACTCCGTCATGTTGTCCTTATTATCAACTGGCATATATACATTAATTAATAACATTAACTTACTCCCTATTAATATTCGAACAGCCGCAAGACGATTATTAGCACACTGAATAGGAGTTACAAAAGGGAATTTATTTTTATTCCACAATATGGCCAACCCACCATAGGGTCTGCCCCTCAATATTCCCGTGGACGTGTCCACAGACGACTTGGCCACGCCACTGTACTCACTATTTATTTCATTTATAAAATTCAAATCATGTGGCAAAAGCCATGTCTCCTGTAAAATGAGTATATCGGTATACTTAATTAAATCACGAATATAATTAATCGATCGTTTAACTGATTTACAGTTATAAGAAGTTATACAATAAGTAAATGATTTATCGTCCATTATTAATATTTTTAAAACTACTTGTATTGTTCCTTCGCACAAAATCGCGAAAACGTCTAAATTTAATTCCCTTAGGCCAAAAATCGGCACTAAGCAGGCGGTCTAATTTGCTTTTATTAATTACTATTTTAAAAGAAACAAATTGTGTTTCCTGTTTTTGGGGCAATAATTCAACATTTAAACACTCCTCATAATGTATACTAAAACCTTCCTTTTGAATCACTCTATTTATTATTACAAAAAACCGCATCAAAATCCGTTGCGTAGTTTTAAAGATTCAAGCATACAAAGGGACATAGGGACAGATAAAGCGACTTTGTTTTATACTACACACACCGGCACAATTAGCGGAACAGAAACCTATACGTGAGAACATCGTCTGGGATTTGAACGAATGGCAGCAGGTTCTCTTTACTGATGAGTGCAGAGTTCTTTTAAAACAGATCGATGGGAGACAGCGACTATGGAGACACAGAATAGAACGCCAAATATAGTCTAATTTTGAACACACAGTGGCTTATGGTGGCGGCTCGATTATGCTCTGGGGAGGGATATGTTTGAGAGCTCGCACGGAGTTAGTGATAGTCACAGGAGGGACCATGACAGCAGATAAATACATCAGAGACATTTAAGAAGAACATGTTGTACCATTTGCCCCATTTATTGGTGACGACTTTATTCTAATGCAAGATAATGCTCGTGCTCATAGTGCACAATCGGTACGGGCATATCTGAGCCACGTAGGTATACCGGTGATGCAGTGGCCAGCAAATTCCCCCGATATGAATCCGATAAAGCATATATGGGACTTGCTAAAAAGAAGGGTTAAATCCAGAATGCCACCCCTCAACAATCTGAAGGAACTTGGAAACGCATTACTTGAGGAGTGAGAGCGGTTGTCTCAAGAAATCATCGATAACATAATCTGTAGCAAGCCCAGACGAACGGAAACCGTAATCAGAGCAAGAGGGGGAAACACTCGTTATTAATTTTACTTTAATTTTATTGTTAAATCATTTAATGCTTACTTTTTTATTTTTTGTGGTGGTTCATAATCATCTAAAAATTTCACTTATTTCAAATTTCTTTATTTTTCAATAAAAAATAACGAAGACTTTTCAAAGTCGTTGTTAAAAGATGTTAATCAACTTGTTATTTTGTGTCTAATTACATTTTCGTCAAATATATGCGTTATTATCTCATAGTCTCACTTTTTTTTCTGTTCCGCTAATTGTGCCGGTGTGTATATGTAGTGATATAATATTATTACAGTTAAGAGATAAAGAAACGTACACTGATCCCATATGCCAGATTTGATTATTGTGCAGTGCGAGCTATAACACACTGTATGGATGTGTGAAAGATTTTAACTCAATCGAATACCGGGAAGTGGGTCACATTCAACTTGTAAGTTTGATTATTCACATGTAGACTCAAACGGAATAAAAGCTCACAAAAATAATTAATACTGAACTGCAAAGCTCTGTAGGTATATAAAGAAATTTATTCACGTGTAAATCTATATAGGCGTCATATTATAATATATTATAAGTATGACATTATTGCAAAATTATTTCTACCTTCTTCCCAAGTAACGTGCTCTTTTCGGAACTTATAAATATCTACCTACCTATATATCTAACATTATGAAAATCATTTCCGTAAAAAACTCCTGACAACTGTTTGTTCATTGTTGTTGTTAAAAGGAGCTTAATAACAACAAGTTGCAACAGCGAGTCATTCCATTAGCTTTATGAACAATCTAAAAACACTTGCGTCTAGCGTCTAGTGTATTTAAAAATAATATAAGCTGAAAGCTAAAAAGTTCAGACATTTAGGTAATACTTCATCGGAGGGATGGGTTCATTGGAAAAAGTGATTGTGTTACGTTTGGTCTCAACTTTCAGAGAAGTCAGGCTGCAGGCAGTGAAGGGTCGTCTGAGGACGTGCGCAGTGCACTAATTGTTGTCAGAACCATACACGCCGCCCACTACGTTTTTCAATTTGTAGCTCGCTATATATTGGTATGACGTAGCATGAAGCATCCCTCTCGAGCTGTAACCATTGACCTGGCAAAAATATTTAGCTTCATAAGTGGGTATAAAATAAAGCATATAAACACGACAATAGGTTCATTAACATCTAGTTTGAAGTCTATAGCCGTGAAATTATTAAAACGTTATCCATAAATTGAGGGAAATGTCGTCCTCAACTTCTGAAAGGATTACTTGCAAGACATGAAATTGTGAAATGGTTATTTGGCAAAAACATAATATGATTATTTTCAAGCCACTACGTTTATTTTATGCTTGGAGAAAACAACTTTCGTGAAAGTGAATGCAAAATAAATATAAGGATATCGATATTGCGTCTTTGCTGACATGCCATCAATCGTAGCCCTATTCTTGCTCAGTGAATCGATTGAAGCCGGTTTCAAGAGTGATCGTGTTAGTACAACATATTGATGTAGCTTAGAACCATTGAATATGTACGACTGTGTATGAATGTTTTTAAAATGTGGGCTACCGTTTGAATTTGATATAAGTACGTTCTCTTTATAGATATGTACTATGTATTTTGCGACATTAGAGTTTGTTCAATATGGGTCCTTGGTAAAATATTTTGACTTTAGTTTACATATTTAGTTGGTTTTGTTTATTCATCGTTCTTGCAAAACGTAAGTTCTTCATAGTATTTTAAATGAGTAAGGGATTCAAAGGCCTTTGGGCATAATCTGCAAAAGCGTTGAAGCATAAATAGCTCTTATAAGGGTCCAAACGGGTAATTTCGTCCCTTGCATGTCATCAGAAAGGTCAACCGAACCTGTCACTACACTAGTGACTAGGGTGGGCACATTTGCCCAAAGAATACTCATTTGCCTGTGAAAAGACGGAGTAGACACAGAATATACTTTGTATCTATTTAGGTATTGGCTACATACTTAATAGTCTATACGCCAAAATATGATTCATATTTAATACGGCTGTACCTAATATAAATTTATTTCCTTTTTAACAATGATTATTTTTGCACAAACTCCACCGTTTGTAAATAATTTAATATTCAGTCGAAACAATCCGTCGGATTCCACCCACCTGGCAACTCTACATCTAACACAGAACAAAAATAAATGTCCTTTTTTGCAAACGCGTCTATGTATTTTATACCTTTCAACCCAATTATATTTCCATTAATGCTAATTTAAAATTTAAAGGATATTGTACTATTTCTGTTTCGGGTTGGCAAATAAACGTAGAAGACATTTAAATACATCCACGTTCATTATTAAAAAAAATCAAGGCATTATTTTAAGAATAAAAATAGAGTAGTAATTTATATGAATATGTTTTTTACGTCCATGGTAAAGAGTTATAATATTTATTGATCGATTCACGATTGTTTATAATTTATATCAAAATATTATGTAGATAAAAATAATACTTTAGATAATAGCTATAGCATATGAACAATTCTTTCGAGTGCATCGTAAATTTAAATTATTGCGGTTGGAGTGTTGCCAAATCCATATCACATAAAAGAACTTTCCTACTTTTTCATTCATACAAGTGATAGAAACTAAACTTGTTGCAATAAAAGATAACTAGCTTTACCATACTAGCTACCTACTAGTTATTATTCTGTGCTATAGTGCTCTATACAATAGCGGTAACTTTTTGAGATAATTCGTACTGTAACAATAATCAAGACTAGCCGATAATCCCTGTTCCGTTTATAATATTATGACCCAGTAAATATCTGAGTATGTGCTTTCTAATTGTAAAAAAAAAAAATATTAACTTAACTATATTTGTAAAGAGTGAAGTAGTAAACTTTTCATTGATATTAGTTGTGTGAGCTTTCGTTAAGGTGCCTTATTCCCCGGGTAACATAGTTGAATGAATTCTATTCATATTTTTCAATACATGTCCACTAACGAACTGTGCCGTCGAGATTCAATTAAGGTCAAACAGAACGTAGGAATGTACTCATCGTGCATTCGTAAGTATTCACATTTTAATGGAATCTATGTTTGAAAATTAAATTGCACGAATTGTTTCGAAATTGAACTGTTTAAATTAATTGATAACTGCTGAATGCATATTCGTTGAATAGTCTATTAATAAATTAAATACCTATCGAGATTTAATTTTAGTAACAGTTGCTCGTGAGTTTTTTTTTAACAATAAGTTTAATTTTTCTACTAATACGCACAAACTGCTGAAATACTAAACAGCATTTATCTATGAGTGATCTGCTTAAGAAATGATTCTCTGAGTGTTGAATCTTGATTACAAACGGTACAAAAGGTTGTTTTAATAAAAAGTGATACCTACCTATTGGTAAAAAGAAGAAGTTAAAACAATATTACATATTTGTGTGTAAAGGTAAGTTTCTAAGAAATAATTTGAAAACTATATTAAAACAATAGACTGACAAGTAGAACATTAGGAAACCTTACAAATTCTTTGTATCCGTCTGATGGTATACGTACTTTACTTAGGTAAATATTGGCTGGAGATAATATTATTATAGCCACATGATAAGCGCACATAAAGAGCGCTTATTAAAATTAGAAAATAACGTAAAAAATATTGTGGTTTACAACTAGTTACTTACAAAATACAATATATACACACATGACCATTTCATTGTTTTTCCTATATTGCTATTCAAACACTAAATTTATGTAATTTTGTTCATTTTCCGTAACTATCTACCATCTAATAGATTTAGTAGTGGAAAAGTTAGACTCTATGACATAACTCCATTAAAATAGTAACATAAAGGATGAGGAGATAGAAACAGATTAAAAAAACTCATTGTTTTAAAGGGATCTCGTTAGTCAGTCCAATTCATTACGCAAACAGGAGACCAGCAATCAGATAATTTGATGAACATTTTAAAAATCAAGTGACTATGAACGCCGTAGTCCGTATGAAAAACGAAAAATCAATTTTGCTGTCACTAAGGGGGAAAAGTCTCTAAACTATTTTTCATGGAATATAAGGGAATGTATGAATATATCGTATTAAATGATAAAATTCTGAAGATAAAGTAATTAAAAGGTAATTAATTGTTATCTCTTGTAACTTACACATTAATTTACACACTCTTGGGTATTTAAAAATGATAAAAAAGGCAACGAAAACAAAAAGAGAATAATTAATTAATTTTAAACAGCTTTCGCAACCGGGGATTATTTTTTACAAACGCTGAAATTAGAAACAACGAATTTATGGATTGGTCTTTGACTCTATGGTGTTCTTTCTCGCATATTGAGCCGACAAAATCTTTATGGAATTTCGTACATATATTATAGATAGGGAGGCGAAGAGGGGAATTTTCTGTAATACTCGAGCGTGGCAGTTTAAGATATGAGAGATACCTTAGACCTAATAGAACAACCTTGTTAACTATTTAGCTCTATATGTAGTGACGCGCGCCTAGGATAGACGATCAGATTAGTAAAAAAAAATCGATAGTCTGAAATACTCGAGTGTTTTAAGACTAAATTTAACTAATCTGACCATAAGTCCTTGACGCCGCCGAGTTATAGGGTCGCGAACTTGTAAAAAAAAAACGTTAATCCGGCATTCTCGAGCGCGATTGTTTTTATTTTTATTTTGAAGAATATAATCTAAAACTTACTAAAAATACAAAATCTGCCGGTTTCCGCATGACCGGAAGTCTGGAGGAGCCATTTCGTCTTCCGAAAAACGCGTTGCAGCATATATGTCGCGAACTTTACTTTTTCCAAAAAATAAACAAAAAAGGTAATTTTATTTTACAAAAAAGGGCACTTTTCATTTTTTTCCAAATTTAAACCTTTTTTTACTTGAAGCATCATAAAAACTCAAACTCCCGGTTTTTTTGAGTATATCTCGAAAACTGAGGGTGTTAAGAAAAATTGATATGAAATAACGGTGATAAAAAAAAAGAAACCCACAAACCTTTTTCGGTCAGATTAAGAGAACCCACCAACATTTTTGTCAGATTAAGAAAATATGCTTTCAGGATACCGAGATAAACCTCCCCTATGAAAATCTGACGCGCTCGAGTATTTCAAAAGGACTTTTTTTTTCTGCATTTTCAAAAATTCATCGTAACTTATCGTCATGCCGTAATCGTCAGTTTTTTTAAGGGGAGCTTCCTTGGGGCCTACTTAACACCCCTTCCGAAAATCTGACGCGCTCGAGTAAATTTTATTTTGTGCATTTTTGACGAATTTATATGCCTAGCCCCACCACGCAAACCGGCAGATTAGTATACCGTTGTTATCAGAGGCACTTGGGGCATACGTAGTATGAATATCTGACGCGCTCGAGAATGCCCAAGTAACTGTTTTTTTTTACATTTTTGAAAATCCGTACACGCCAAACCCACCGCTAAAATGGTTTTTACCATAGAAGCTTTTCTTTTCGAAATTATTTTCTCTTTCGATTTTGATAAGTCTCGACGACGCCGTTGAATTACGCCATTTAGCTACCTCGCCTCCCTATCTATTAGACTAGTTTGCCGCTCGCGGCTTCGCCCGGGCAGTCAAGAAAAACCCGCATAGTTCCCGTTCTCGTGGTATTTCCGGGATTGCGTCATTTTCCCGGATCTATACAGGGAAAATGACGCTATAAGTAGCCTATGTCCTTTCTCGGGTATCAAAATATTTCCATACCAAATTTCATGAAAATTGGTTCAATAGTTTAGGCGTGATTTAGTAACAGACAGACAGACAGAGTTACTTTCGCATTTATAATACTTTCTTTTCATTCAGGCAACACGCGAGTGAAACGTAAAATTTAAATATATTTACAATCGTGATACATGTAATATTTAATACATATGTCACAGGAAATCGTTTAATTGAACGACTAAACGCTGTAGACATAATACTCCGTACCACGTACGTTTCGACGACGCATTTCTCTTCAGAACAACCTACTGAAGACTGCTTCAATAAGATAAGCCGCTTTACACTCCTCTAGCATTGTTGTGAATTTGGGGTCCTCGTCCTTTGTTACACATATGGAATTGTACTCGATGAACGAATATTAAATAATTATGTATTACATACAGGAATATGTACTCCAATATAATTTCATTCTAGAACTTACCAAAAATTTATATCAATATCGGAATGTCAATGTGGTAATGTAGCTGTAGGTACTAACTACATACTTACATCTTGAACCTGAGATAATAATGTGTTAACCTAAAGGAGATAAATAAATATATTTCAATACTATATAAATTGGATACATACTACATAGGCCTAGTTGTGACCTAGTTAGTTTTCTTAAGGTTGTTACGCGCTATTGATTTTAAATGCTTTCCCAATGGAGCAATTTCTGTTATGAAATTCATGGCATTTATTGCGTCGACGCGTGTACACCGTAGAAATATTTTTTCATAGCTACTTTAAAACATTTTAAAGCTCAACTAACATGGTTCGCTGACTTGCAGCTTGCAATTCCTGAAGTTTTAAACAATTTTTTTACCATTTATTATATTATCTTTATCTAAAAGAAAAGCATGATAGTGTTTACCGAAAAAATATTTACGTAGTATATATCTGTCAACTGTGTAAATACCCTGTTACATAAAAATATATTGGTTGTAATCAAAATATATATTTTACTTTCCAAAGTTCTATATAAATCTTCACAAACTTTACATGAAACATTTTTAATATTTTTTATAGTAAAGTAAAATACGATAATTTAACTACATAATAACAGAAACATTTGTACATGCACGCCGATAAATTAAATATATATAAACATTTCAAGAAATTAATTAGTGAAGTCCACAAGTCGAGCGAATAGAGAAATGTTTCACGATTGTATATCACGCTTGCCGAGACAGCCTGTGTCACCCCTCGACATTTATTTGTAAGTATCGTGATTTTCAATTAAATTAAATTAAAGTATTTACATCAATCACATTTTTTCATTTCATAATTTATTTTGTTTCATTTTGGTTATAGATAGATGTCAAGAAGTCTTATTTAAATTGATAATTTTATATTAATCTTAATATTAATTAGACCTAAATATAACTCATAAATCATAATATTGTGATGGTTAATTGTACCAACTATTGTAACTTGTAATTCTAGGTTCCAGGGATAAGTTTGTCCCTAACTACGACGAACGGTCATAACTCATAACGATGACCGATTGCTTTTGGCATTATGATGGATAATATTATCTATAGGATTGTATTATCTGTGATATTGTAATATGTATATAAATATTACATATTTATTTATTTTTTATTTTATTTATTTAACATAATATTAATTCTTAGACGATATAATTTACATTGATGCAATCATAAACTCATTCAAGTTTTTCTGTGCACCATAAGCCCACAAACCGCTACATATGTTTTAATAGGTACTTGTTAGTTCTTAATCCTAATGAGGGTACTTAGAAAATGTTTAGTGACGAGCGACATCGGTAATCTTGCTGGCCGTGTAAACATACAGTATGCTCCTTTCGTGAATCTATAATTTTTAACCGACTTCAAAAAAAGGAGGAGGTTATCAATTCGGCCGGTATATTTTTTTTTTATGTATGTACACCGATTACTCCGAGGTTTCTGAACCGATTTACGTGATTCTTTTTTTGTTCGATGCGGGATGGTGTCGAATTGGTCCCATAAAAATTTTATTCGGATAGGCCCAGTAGTTTTTATTTTATGAGCATTTCTGTCTGTTGGTATTTGTAAATTTTGCAAGTGCAAGTTTGAAGTCGGTTGTTTTTAACGCAGTTATCACTTGTGTATTATTTGTATTTATATTTAGATAGAATTAGTAATAAGTTCTTATTATTTTATGAATGAACAGATTAATTATATTTTAGAGTACCTATATTTTGTTTTCAGTTTCGTCCTTGATTACTTAATTACAAAATTATTAATGATGATTTGAAATATTCTCCGTACCGTTTGCTCAAACAATGTATATTTCAGTTTTCATTGTAATAATATATAAATTTTTCATAATCGCTCGCAAGAAAAATAATTGCTATCCTTGAAGACGTTTGCTTTTCACGTAGACGTTTAATTTAAGGCGATTAATCATCTAACATGCAATTCCTTCATTACCTACCACAAAATTAAAAATAAATGAAACTTGGATAAAATAAGTAATTCTATGTATATAATATTCGGATGAATAAAATAAGATGGTAAGAACAATATTTTATGTTTGTTTTTCTCTTTACATAGCGAAAGGAGTTGCTTGAATTGTCTCCAGACATTAGCATAATTATAAAGCCTTAGAAAATTTAATGAAGGGGTGCAATTCGCAGGTGTTCCCAAAAACTTTTCCATTTATTATAAGTTTTAAAATGAATATGTATTTATATTTAAATTTTTGTACTTAAGATTTTTTGTGTAGAGACATTTAGATATTTCTTGTTTGCGAAATTGTTATAAGTTCAAATTATTTAATAGGTATATCAATGACATACATAAAGGACGAATAATATTGGATATAATGAAGCCTTTAGTACCAGGCTTCAGGCAATCCGAAACGTTTTGTGTAAGCTAACTGAAATGAACACAGTTTATTACAGTTGGTGAGGCGATGTTGTTAGTTCGGTATACTTATTTACATTCGGTGAAAAGGAAGACTCACACTCCGTAATAAGGTTAACGAGCTGGTTTAAAATGAAATGCCAAGTATTTCAAGCATTTTATTTTGCTTAGAACGCATTATTCTAGGAGGTAGCAACGTTGACAAGTGAGCATTTTAGTATAGTTGGTTCTTTGATATGCTGTTCCTCTTGCTATTTCGGTTACAGTCCGGGCTGTCTGGCTGGCCGCAGTGGTTGCGTTTATTAGTGCGCATCTTATCTGCACAGGAAAATATCCTTAATTTAAAGTCATTTTTTAACGCGTAATTTTTAATCTTTTGCCTTTAGATAGATCCATTAGACATACATTTTTTATTGCAAGACGTTTTTTTCGTTGTTAAATAGGTGCCAGACGCAATTTTTATTTCAAAATAATTAAAATATCATCGAAATAAGTGAAATTCCATCAACATGAGTCCCAGTGAAGGATAAGTAACCACTGTGTTACTTATACTATATATAATATTCATTTTACTATTTACAGTTTTTTGCAACAATCTACCATATCGCCTCCTTTTTCCCAACGAACCTCAAATAGGACGTTAATGTAAACTTGATAAAAACCAAATATCATCAAGAAATTAAAGACTTTTTAACGGATTTTAAACGCGATTTATTCATTGTATTATTTTCCCAAGTCTTTAATTTCAAAATGTATAATACTCGCGTAAAATCAAACACTAGAAAATACAAATATCATCAAATTCATATTTATACCCAAAAGTGTAATAAATATGAAACCATCTATTAAAAATATTAGTTTACTAATTATTCAATATAAGTATTAAAAAAGGATAATATAATATAAATAATAAAGTTATTACTTACCTTTTAAGCGGACTCATGTTGATGTAATTTCACTTATTTCGATGACATTTTAGTTATATTGAAATAAAAATTGCGTATGGCACCTATTTTACAACGAAAAAAACGTCTTGCAATAAAAAAATTATGTCTGATGGATCTATCTAAAGGCAAAAGATTAAAAATTACGCGTTAAAAAATGACTTTAAATTAAGGATATTTTCCTGTGCAGATAAGATGCGCACTAATAAACGCAACCACTGCGGCCAGCCAGACAGCCCGGACTCTAACCGAAATAGCAAGAGAAACAGTATATCAAAAACCCAACTATACTAAAATGACTTTTTTTTAAACGTTGCTAGCTCCCGTACTACATACTTGAGATGGCGCGTTGGAAACGTTCGTAATATTTTAGACACATTTTAACTCCAGTCCCTGAATGGTCTTTTTTGCTATTAAATAATTCTCCCAGCCATAACGTTTTTTCTCAGGATGTGGATTGCCTGTTCTTAAAAGGGTGGTCTGAATATAAATCCTACAAAATCGAAAATCTTATTACGATTGCTACCACGGTTGTTTAACATAATAGCTTCGAGCTATGTTATTACAATCGGTTATAATTGTTTCAATTAACTTTCCAAGTTAAGACATTAGAAAGGAGGATAAATTGGAAAAGAGGGAGCATAATCCATTTATCCAACCAAACCTAATACAACTAGATATATAACTGTTATAGATTTTTTTAAACAACATTTGTTTTTAATCTTAAAGGATTGGAAATTATTGTTGTTTTGATACAATGATACAAATGAATCTCAGTAACAACCAAAGGCATCTTAGAAATACTTGGACGAAGTTGATCCCTCGTATCTTGTCTCGGAAAGTTTTATGAGCCGGATAAGATAAATTGAGCTTAGAATGCATTATTGGCTATCTTAGATTGTGTGAAAGTTTTTATTGATTGAAGGACAAAAAAGAGGGAAAGAAAACTTACTTTATATTTCAGTTTTGAAGAATTTACTTTATTTAATTCAACGTATCTACAAAACTTTAATATGAAGAACCTACCACGTGTTGTTCTTCATAATAATATCATATTATCAGTTATGTGATTGCAGTATTTTCTTGAAAAGAAAAGAAACCCCAAAAAGAAAGGTGATAATAATAGTTTTAGGTTCTGATGGATAAATTTACGGGTTTTACGAAATAAACAAGCGACTTCACTATGTAAATTGGAATCACAATGGAGGTAGAGCCATGGTAGAGCATATTCAATTTGCTTCTGTTAAAACCCTTTATTATTAAGTTTACACGTGGTTGTTTCTACGTATCATGTAAAAATAATAGTTGAAAATCATAGTTAATTGCTTTACTTTGTAACTTAAACCTTAACTACACGTAAACTATCAAGCATAACAATAATATGAGAATGCAGGATTTATAATACTTGTATGTTTTATGTACAGATAATTATCAGATACATATATTATACCCTTGAATGAATTCAATTTAAAAAGAAAAAATTTATTACTTTATATTTCACTTTTTTACTTTTCTCCCCGAGGTTTCCTGGCAGAGATCACTGCTTAGTGATAAGGCCGCCAATTGTACTACATCTTTCTAGTACCATATTTTTTTTTGTTTCTTGTTACTTAATGATAGTATTAAAATAAATCAATGCAATGATCTAAAGCACCTATCTAATAATATATATTTTTAAAATCAGGCTCGCTCGTGAATTATTTATTATAGCATTATATTTATAGACGCACTCTATATAAATTTTGAGTTGTGCGTTAATGATTAAAATATGATTATTAATTAAAAAATATAACTTATATAACTAACACGCAATAATTATATGAATTAAGTTTTCATTTAAAATTATTTTGTATATCCAGGTAATTTTAATCTAACGTCATATCATTTCACTTTTACTCAATTTCGTAACGGCGCCGTGTACTTTATTTGCCTCCCGGTCACATTAACTAATTGAATAGCTGATGTTATCCAGGTAGATAGCGAATGGGCGAGTTTGTCAACCAACCATTGACTGCATTTCTGTTTGCAATCCAATAACGAGATTGGGAATATTAAGATCGCGATGCGATTCCCCAGTTCAGCTCGGAACACAGTGCCTCCTTATTCAAATGCAGATTTAGGTCAGGCGTCAATTGATTTCCAACAATGTAATTAAAAGTTTGTTGGAAGTTTGATTGCGTTAAATAATTGTTGAAGGATTCAAAGGAGATAAGATTGTGGCAAAGCCGTGTTTTGATAATAATGGAATAAGGGTTTTCATTTATTCACAAACTAGCTGTTGCCCGCGACTTCGTCCGCGATTAGGTCGTTTTTCGTCATTCGTCGTTTAAAAAAAATACGTGACAGTTTATTTTAAAATTTTCTTAATTATTGTCTCTTATAAAATTTAACTACATTAAAATTGAACACTCTGATAAGAAAATCTTAAAATCTGAAGAAAACATGAATGTGGTTTAAATTCTACATTACTTAGTATCAAATAATAATCTAAATTAAATGTAGATTAACAGTTTGAGCACACCATTATAGAATATGTACCTAAGTATTAAATTACGTTAGTTTACATAGTAACTTTACTAAAAACACGATGACTATCTTTCGCGCTCGATACCACAAACTAAGCATGTTTGTGGTACGTGGCCCGCGTCACTTGACCCCCCGCGAGTTCCCCTCCGTTGCTATGCGAAAATACATTCGTCGCCCTACTGTACGAAAAATTGTAATACTGTGGCCTGGGCGTTATAACACGTCCAGGGAGTTCCTGAGTGCCGATATCACCATCTTGAGGAAAAGCTTCTAATGTCGATTTAAAACTGCATACATACGAATTAACCTATTCTAAAATTGTGAAATGAGTTCAGTTTTAAATTTGAGAAATATTGATTTCTTGTATTCCACTATTCGTTGTAGTCGAATACAAAATATATTTAAACAAACTTAGCTTGGCCTTCAGGCAAAAGGGATCCTATCAAATGGTAAACTTGACCTTGTATCTTAAAAGTAAGCATGAATGGATCTTCTGATAATTATTGAGCACCAAAGGATCATTTGAAACGCACTACTATAAGAGCGAATATTGTCTAATAACAGTTTACATTGCACCACAGAATACATAATAGTAGCTAAACGCTAATTGCACAGTATGTTCCTCTAAAAGTAGTGATTTTGTGAAAGGTTCCGGTGTATCTTCAAACGAAAGCCGACTCGCCTTACTACACTTTAAAGCATTACAAAAAGAACATACTACGTTAATATCGCCTATACAGAAAATGATCTGTAATCAATTGTGAGGTTATAAGCAAACCCACTTTTATATATTTTGTCAGACCACACCACCGAATTCGTAGATTGTTTACCTCAAGACATTAAGACTATGACGAAATCTGTCTGCAGTAAGACGGGCCTCTCGCTATTCGTACGTTTCCGGAGACCGAATAGTTTCAATTCTTAATCTTTCATTAAACAAACTTATTAATCGTTCTTGTCTCATATAATTGTAATATTCGCGTCCCTACTCTAGTCATTGCTTATGCTCATGTTCATCTTATTATGATGCACCCTATCATTTGTCAAACGGTCTTCATATTGAGTAAAGTTTCAGATTCTCGAGATAAAATATGACTGTCGTGATCAGTAGTGAGACGAAATTCCCTCTCAGTGAGGGTTTCGGTCTCACGGGATAGTACAATATGCCGTTTGCGATCAGCAGTGGTGGCTCAGTGGTGAGACCTCGGACTTCGAATCGATAAGTCCGGGGTTCGAGACCAGGCGAGCGCGCAGGAATTAAATTGATTTTTCAATTTATCTGCGCATGTTGTAACATCACCACTGCTCGAACGGTGAAGGAAAACATCGTGAGGAAACCGACATGTCGAAGAATTAAAAAGTTCGACGACATGTGTCATCCGCCAACACGCACTTGGCCAGCGCGGTGGATTATGGCCTGTACCCTCATAGGAGGCCCGTGTCCCAGCAGTGGGAACGTATATGGGCTGATGATGATGATGATCAGCTGTGTGACGTCATACCCTCTCAGTGAAGGTTCGGTCTCACGGGATAGTAGGGGAGACCGGGTTTGGTTGTCTCACGGGTTGGATGTCACAGCGGTCTTAATACAAAACTGAACTAACGAATAAGTCTGTTGACCAGCGTGGCTAGAGCGATACAGTGACAACGCTGTCCCCACTTCGCGTCAGACCGCCCCGATCTGCCGTGAGGGCCTCACACGTGTTTATTGTTTTCGCACAGATTTTTTATGATATGAGGACCGAATATGCTCCTCATAACATCACTTTTTGTGAACGAAACGACAGCGCGGTTTAATTCAATGCCAACACCATCAGAAAAAAGGATTATTTTTAATTGTGAAAAAATGTATTATGATTTACACTACATATTAACACTCTTTTAACATTTAACATAAAATATAAGTCTGTGAGTGTGTAAAAATAAATCCAGCTAATTACATATTAAACTTATGTTTATAATTTGGTATACGACATGAAAATATATTAATTGTCAAGCAATAATAATACAGATAAATACTGAACATAAGTATAATAGATATTAAGTAGTATTAGTTAAAATATACTTTGACTACTTTGACTGTTAGTTAAAGTTTATTTTTACTAACAACATGTAAATGAAGAAGAAATAATAATTACCAACGAACTAACCTTTTCTATAATACTTAACACGGCACATTTTTCAAATTATCTTGCTCAACTCTACTAAAAAATTTGAGGGTTTTGTTTGAACTTTAATATGTAAAAACTATGATATATCTAAACTACGATACAACTTGCATGCGGAAATGCTCATTACAATTGTGAATCTAAAGAATAACTAACAACATACTGTTCAATTTTATTGAGCTGATGAATATCTTTTGCCTGGAAGAAATCACCGTCGCCTAACAAATATAATGTGTTTTCTTATAAAACCGTTACATAATTTATTTTATCTACTTAAATAATGAAAATGATATATTTATAAAATATAAAACATATTATGTAAAATGATTAAAAATAAATAAATGAAGCAACTACGATTCAAAGAAAACATCTTTTTCAGTGTGAAAATGCTCTAAGCAATCCTGGATGATGAACTGTATATCATGTACCTACTCTGATCCCAGTACGGTCGGTACGTCGATAGCCATAACGATAAATATTATAATCAGATAACTGCAAAGTCAAAATAAAAACATTACTTGTAAAGTTGTGAGTGCAAAATTTACGTCTCATTTGGCAATAAATTTTTTTTTCGGTACTAAATCGTAGTAGTTTGATATGTGGTTGGCTGCCCCTCCTCTCCTTCCTGAAAAATATCCTCCAAAATTTCCCGAGATACTTCCAATGATTGAACCATTGGACGTTGGACATTAACTTCAGTCAAAAATTGACGAAGCGGATGATTACTAATTTCCACTTAATCCTCGCTGCTACTGTCTTTATCATCAAATCATCAATTTTCAAGTGGCGTAGTAAAAATATCAGCAGAAATCGTCTTCCAAAGGCGATATAATTTTATTAGCATTGAATCTGTAAATAAAAAAAATCAAAAGTTAACTGTAAATCTATAAAAAAAGCTACTTACAAATAAAATTTTATCAAAAACTTCTGTTCCCAATGCACCTCAAAATAATAAAAGAATCATTCATTTCATTTCATTTCATTTCATTTCAATAAATACCTGTAAGTAACAACTTACCTTTTGTGGGAACGCATGATGGTGAAAATTCACAAAACACGAAGATTGCATTTGATATTTTTGGTTTTATGGCATTCAATTGCTTTATAAATATCACTACATAGTATGAAAAAAGTCGCTTTCTGTGTCCCTATGTCCCTATGTCCCTTTGTATGCTTAAATCTTTAAAACTTCGCAACAGATTTTGATGCGGTTTTTTTAATAGATAGACTGATTCAAGAGGAAGGTTTTAGTACATAATTTATTAGGTTTTAGACAAAGCGGACGAAGCCGCGGGCGGTAAGCTAGTAAATTTATAAAACACGAAGATTTTTAAAATTGTAACTAATGAACACAACAATATATTATTATACTCTTTGGAACACAATCATTAGATTAACTGTAGATAATGGTGTCTATTTTTACTTAAAATAATAAACATCTACCCTCACTTTAAAAAAATGTAGTTTATTATTTACACGAAATATATCTTATAGGGAACGGAAGATATGGGTTAAAGAGTTAAATAAATAAATAACATAATTATATTTAAATTAATTATTAATTTTTAACATTGTGTTCAGTAGTGTTAACATGTAAATTGATTTGATTTTTACGAAATCTCATAGATGGCGCTGTTACAAAATTAACATTATACAACTTACATTCTTTAAGCTATGTTTCTCTTCCCAAGTTACTTAAATGGCATAATTTTTATAGTGTCAATATAGATATTGTCAAACAACATTTATATATGCGTCATTTGATTATTAATTTCCAATACTTAACGTGTAAATTGATTTGATTTTTATAACATTTAATAGATGGCGCTGTTTCTAATTTGTCTTTATACTACTAAATTCATTAAACTGTTTCTCTGCCCAAATTACGTAAATGACATAGTTTTTATTTTGTAAAGCTAGATAATAGCATGGCTTACTCGAAACCAACATTTAAACATGAGTCTTTAGATTGTACGCTGTCGTAATACACGGAATACGTAAGAAAAATAAAGGTTCACAGCTCCTCCCCCGTAGGTGATAGCTTGATAATATGTAGCCTATAGCCTCACCCGACCTGTTAGTAATATTCATGCAAAATTTGAAGTCAATCTATGCAGTACTTTTCGAGATTAGCTCGGACAAACATACAGACAAACAGACAAACAGACAAACAGACAAACAGACAAAAATTCTAAAAACTATGTTTTTGGCTTCTATATCGATTATAGATCACGGCCCAGGTATTCTTTTAAAAAAATATTCAATGTACAGTTTTGACTTTCCTACGATTTTATTATATGTATAGATATCTTTGCAAAAAATAGAATTTCTTACATTTTAAGGCTTATTTCAGTGGTCATATAATAGACAAGGATTTAATGTTATAAAGACAAGGGCAAGTATTATCACTACATCTACCCATTTGTTCGTAGTAAGACTTTTTCAATAACTTCAGAATAATCTCGTTGTTGACAATATAATCCTCATTGAGTTTGATGATAAGATGTTTGAAATGTACAAATATATTTATGAAAAAATATGTTTATATTTTCATATAATCCAGAGGAATGAAAATATACGAGAATGGATTTCTACCTTCGTTTCTTACGAAACCATTTAAGCGGCTTAATAGCCTAATAAAGGAAAACCGTCTTGTTCACATTTATGTAACGTATAAATGAATGTAAATGCGAACGCACATGCCTCGTGCGGCGTTTCGGTTCGTAATGAAGTCGCGGGAGATTTAACATCTAATAGATTTCTCAAAGGGATGGAAATATAAGCGAGGCAGGATTATAATCGTCTACGGAATCCGATTCGAGTTACTGTAGCAGAATTTCAATTATCCTGACTATTTCTTGCAGACAATATATGGCCGCTGGACCATCGGATCCTTTAAAAATAAATTTCTTGTTACAATATTCAGTCATTTATTTACCTTCGATGCAAACGAAGCATGTTAACTTATTATAGAATATGTTTAGGTATCTGTGCCTGTCTGGCGTCCTAATTCCCGAATTGGCGAATTAATCAATAGACTCGGTAGATTTAACCATTATATATATTTTCATTGCGAAATGGATTTCAGTTTTCAAACGCAGAAGCAAGAAAGGGGGATAGAAATGTTTGTTTAGTTTTGAACTAAATTATTTTCCACTTGGGTACTGTTGATTTTTTTATAGAACCTATAATTGTAGCATTTAAATCTTCGATAGGTATATCAATATAAATCATTATTCTAGTTAACATAGGTTACATATCCAAAAGAAGTGCATTATGTAATAACAGGAAATGCTGTAAGATTAACAAAAACTAAACGCTTAATGAAAAGGAAACAAAATGTGTAGCATTGGTAATGGGTTGTGCGTGACCAATAGATGCAATAATAATTAAACAACTACGTGTGCGTAATATATTAAATTAATTAAGCATTAGAAAGTTTACTATTGACTATAGCCGTGCAGAATTTTTACTTAAAATAGTGATATCTAATGTTTTATCAAAGTATCAGTTACACGGTTTTAGTTGTAACTTGTAATTACATACTTAATGCAATAAAATTGCAACGGAAATGAATTATTTTAATTTACTTTATGTGCATTTTAAATTTTAATTACATAGGTATAGAATTTTGCTAAGGAAGTTAATAAGTAGGTACCTACGGTTGGTTTGTTAATAGCTTATTTTAAACAAAAAGTATTCTTCTAAATTGTGAGGTCTAAATCTAAAACTACCAATGAGTTACAAAAAAATGTAGGTACTGTAAGAAGTCTTTACCGACCCGATTAAGCCAGGAGCTGTTTATTGCAGAGCCGTCACTTACTCTCCTGACTTGTTTGTGGGAAAGCGTCTATAATCTCTTTAACACTTTTATGTAATGATCCCTTTGACAGCCGACAAAGTTAACCTTTCAATTTTGATATAATGGACAAGTTGAAAAGCTTTGTAGATAAATACTTTAAATTTATAATTATTTACATTGGGCTTATCGGTGGAATGGGGGAACTGTGGAATTGTTGGCCTATTCCAACTGGCGGCGTGTCCCGGCTTCACCGGGGTTGACTTTTGTTAGTTGATAAAGAATATGTGTTTTTCGTTTGGTAAATTTGAAAATAGTTTTTGAGTTAATAACAAACAAATTAAAATCAACAAAAAATTCTTATTATGAACACTTCAGTTACATGAAATGGTGTAGGCAATGCTAATACAACTTTCTTGCCTTGTTGTGATATTGTTTTCTAAATAAGATTTTTCAGCCAAGGTAATATGTATCCGTCTATTTCGGCTTAGCCGTCTTCTTGCGACCGTTGCACTCTTCATCATTTGTCATACACCTCGGGCGCCTGCCAGTGTGAATAATAGCCTTTGCTATAGCTTCAAGAATGCCTTTGAGACAGATTTATGGTCCGCTTCTATTATAATAACCATAATAACATATTTCGATATTTGACTCTTTAAATGAACTTGTAACTAGCTTGTTTGTTGAAAAACAACATTTATCCATGCCATTAATTTATGATATGGTTCCGTTTATTGCGGCTATTACTGTTTCCTTGCGGGGAGATATCTACATTGTGTGATATGGTGAAAATATATTATGCTGTTATCATGGATGGTGTTAAGTAGTGCAAGATTTGTGAAGGGGTGCAGACGGCGCCCGAGGGGTCGTCGACCCGCTTTATTCTGGATCCCCGTCCCACATTTTTCTTTGTGGACACTATGCGTCTGCCGGGCCTTAGTTATGGGGCGTACCCGAAATACGCTTCGTCGCCAAAATATATTGTGACTCTATTTTACGTTGCAATGTATACTATCTTGACTATAGCAACACATGTTGAAACAGCAACTTTTACCCACAAGAAAAATTATAAAACAGTTAAAAATGTACTAAAAAGAACTAATAATCATTACTTATTATTATTTGATTTTTTTGTATTTGGTATGGTATTTGCGTAGTATCAAATGATGTTTCTAATGGTGTGTTATATTAAGTGTAATGTACACCAACGTTATTAAGGGTATCGTGTCAGATATATACCAAGTAATATTATGTCCATACTAGATTTCCGCACGCGGCTTCGCCCGCGTTTGCAAAAGAAAACCCGCATAGTTCCCGTTCCCGTGGGATTTCCGGGATAAAAACTATCCTATGTGTTAATCCAAGTTACCCTCAATATGTGTGCTAAATTTCATTGTAATCGGTTCAGTAGTTTTAACGTGAAAGAGTAACAAACATCCATACATCCATACATCCATACAAACTTTCGCCTTTATAATATATATTAGATATGTCCATATAGTCCATAGCAGAAATGAGTTAGAAACTTTAATGGCTTGCTGAGGGCCTTGATAATAGGCTTACTGATACTTATAGAACCTCTCAATTATGCTTTTCATGTTTTGCAGCGCAGTGTTCGAAATATTTCATTTTAAAAATATTGGAGTATACATACCTATAGCCTGCTAAGGTAACTAACTTCTTAGATAGTTTACTGATTGTCTCTTTCTAGATTTTATTTTTTAATAAGAAGTTGAGAAGAATAAGAATTAAAAAAATGTGAAAATTGCATTAAGGGTAGGCACAATCGTATTTGAACCAATTTATTAAAATTTATAGATTGTACAAGCGATTGTTAATAAATGATTACGCGCATAACATCAATTGTTCAAATAGAAAAATTGTTTAAATATAAAAAAAAATTATATTAGCCTTTTAAGTTGCACCATTGCACTCCCGACAAAAGCTTATTACAATGTTCTTAAAGTTCGACTTTTTCAAAGTGATTGAGCCTTTCTTTTGAATAAAACATACAATTTTATAGAGGAATCACAATAATTATTGGACCCATGGCAAACACTATTTCCTCAAAGATTCTTATAAAATAAATTGAAAGTTATGAAAGGAACTGAAAGAAACTTATTTATGTGCGTTTGTGGCGTTCACTAGGAGAAATGTAATATTACGAAGTGTCGGCAGAGGAGTCTCAATTACGTTTTATTCATAAAGTAACGAGCTCATGTGATTCGCAGCATTCATTTGCGTTTATCTTAAAGAAATTGAAATTCAACGTCTTCCTTTATAAATTTAGTACCTACATTGAGCCAGCTCCTTATACTTTTTTGTATTCATGCGATGAATGAGTGGGACGAAGGAATTTTTCATACAAATATACCTATAATAAATAGGATCTGTATAGAGAGCTTGATAAAATAGAAACACAGAGTCTAGAACGTCTAGTCTAGTCTACATTTTTTATATTATTAGTTAAATCAGCATACTACAGGAAAGAGAGCGTCAATTCGCTATTGCCAATAGCGATCTTACGCTTGAACTATGTAGATACTAATATGACTTGAGTATAAATCTAGGTATATTTTCTTACCTGGACGTTAGCAACAAGCGTCTACCTGTTGAAATCTAATAAAAATTTCATATCAAGTTACAAAATGGAAAAATATTGCATAAGTACCTATATAAAATAACTGATGACGCTATTATTAACATAATACGGATTTATTTCAGGTGTATTCTTCAATCAGTGTTTTTGAAAACATTTTTTGAGTTATCTATTAAAATTGGCGTTAATTAAACTTCTTTGTGATTTTTGTACAAAGGTCTCAAAATATTAATATCTACCTATTGTTTAAATGTCTGATTTCGTATATTTCCTATATGTATGACCATTTATAAATTGGCCACCATATTAATTAATAAACAAAATCCTCTAACTTTGCTTCAATCCTGTAAGTGAGGCTATGAAGATTAGTTGTTATTACAGTTCGCTGAGCTTTGGTCGCCTTAACTACACATATTGGGCTTAGGGAAGAAACAAACGATCCACATGTTCTAAGTATACCAGTTCTTGTTACACACGGAAAACTGAAACTAACTCAATTTTCTGAGCCTCGCTCTTTTAGATCCTATCTATAGGTTCCGTATTTATTGTAAAACCACCATCCTAAGTTCCTAACTCGCTTGTTTGGCATATACTTGATGATTTTATAGATATACTTTCTGTGAACCATAACAGGGATAATATAATGGGTAGGTACTATACTAGTACCCATGGCTTCGCCCGCAGGGAAAAGGAGGAGTCACTCATAACTATAAATTATTGTAATAATCGGTTTTGTAAGATGTTATTGCATGGGAATCAGATGATATCGCAGAGTAAGCCTATGTTATATTCCAATTACCTCTACAAAAAAAAATCATGGCAATTCCTCGTATTTCTTACATCTATATATTTAATATTTCGAATAAAAATTCTAAAGTAGGTATCGTTTTATGTTTATCCCTCAAAAAATATGTAAATAAGTATATGGATATGCATCAAAAAAATTATTATTTTCCTGTGCTTTCTATAGGGGGGTTGTTTACTCACCTGTATAATCTGTCCATATATCTCGATTTGGCGGACTGGCGTCGTTTTAGCGCTATACAATGACGATACCAATATTTAAATAATATTATAATGATACGTTCATATCTATTGTACGAATACATGTTCCGAGCATACATGGTGTTGTTAACCGTGTTGAGTAGCCAATAGTCAAGGTGAACGAGGTCATCTCTATACGCATTAGCACAACAAATTGAAAAGCGGGTCAGACATGTTACATGACCTATCACTAAATTGCACGTTGTTAGTATTTCAGTTGTTTGCGTTTCTATTCGACTATTTGAATTTGAATAATTATATGCAAATTGTAACAAGATGAGCTAGCAGCTAATTAGGGGTCTCGAGACTCGATGAGGCTTAAACGCGGCCTGTCCGAAATGTTACTACGGTATGACGTCAAAGTGTTCTCTTATTATGCGGTACCGTAACATCGGGTTAACTGGATAAATACAAGGACGCGGTGGGAGCACCAATGCAAATGAACGTTTTTATGTCTCCCGGAGCGGCGCGCCTGCATTCGTCTCGGCTGGTATAAAACTTCGCATTTGAATAGGTTTAAGATGAATGAAAGCTGTGTATGCACAATGCAATAACAGTTCAGAAACAAGTTGTTTTTGTTGAATGAACTTGTACGAATTTTAATTTACCTGCAGCAGCCGTTAATGTTTGCTTAGTAATTCGTTAAACCTTTTTTGTTTTATATTGTATCTTTTATGGGATCATTTATGTTGAAGACTTACGCTCAAGGGTCATAAATGTGCAACTAACAATGTATGGTCATAGCAGGTACTGCAGTACTGTTAATTGTTATTGCAATTCACCTTAGTAATTTATCATTTTTATAACCACATAAAAATTATGAAATATCTGTCTAAGTTTTGTAGAACTGTTATCAGATATTGTGTTATGGTAACGCAAGATGTAAACGTGTTTATTCTGCATATAACGTGCGTTATCGTTAAAAATATTGCTTATTACAATCAAAATACTTTGTTCGTTGCACTATAACGCACTTACATAATGGGTTTATCCATATTACTTGTTACTAATAAATATCACTAGAGGTCCGCCCCGGCTTCGCCCATGGTACATATTTCGCAATAAAAGGTAGCCTATGTCCTTTCTCGGGTATCAAAATATCTCCATACCAGATTTCATGCAGATTGGTTCAGTAGTTTAGGCGTGATTGAGTAACAGACAGACAGACAGACAGAGTTACTTTCGCATTTTTAATATTAGTATGGATTGTCAAAATATATTTAACATTTTAACTGTTGCGACTCTTCCATCATCCTCTGCAACCATCAGTTCATGCAAATTGCTTTATTTTTGTGGGAGACTGTTGGAAGAAGAACGCTCTCAAACATTACAAACTTGGTAGTAGGCGAAATACATTTATTTATTTATTTATAACACTTTATTGCACAAACAAAAATTAGGACAAAATAACATTAAAATACAAAAGAAAGGCACATTGTATTTAATATCTACTTATTATTTATAAATAATATAGAAATGATATTTGAACCAAAAATTACAAACATAGACTCCATCAATTTTATACTAGAGAAGCAAAAATTTTGATTTAGCACATAGCGTAACTCTGGATGGCGACTATGTAGAAATTCAAGATGGTCATAGCCTTGCGGTAATAAATGTATGCCTAATCATTTGATTAGGCATACATTTGTAGTCCTAATCAAATGATTAGGCATACATTATAATCAATTTTGATTATCACCATAATATGGTTATCAACTTCCGTGGTGATACATGTGTTGAACGGTGTAGACGTCTGAGCCCCGTCTGCACAGGAAATGGCCCCCAGATGAGCTGTGACTGCGTGGTTCCGTACCGCCTCTCGATTACAGATGTCATCTGGCTTTATTACTGTAATTAAAATTCAAATGTGTGTTTTTAAGGAAGGCAATCATCGATTTGATTTTGATGGAGCTGATAGATCAAGCAAGAATGATTGTCAAACAGTATATTACGGATTCTTAGTTTAGGTTCAGCTTCATGAATTCTTCAATATACCTATATTTATAATACACGTGAATTCTTATTTTTTTAACACTTTTAATGAAATTGGAATTTGTATTGTAGCATGGTACATAAATATTTACCTACATAAATATTTTACTTTCACAAATTCTTTGCTATTTTGCTACTGCTGCATCTTTTCGACCTTCTATAAGCTTCTACCATTTTTTATTCTGAGATAATCGAATATATAGCTTTATTCCAGGAATGGTAGAGTTTTCTATATTTTCCTGTCAGTTTTTTATTTTTTCATTCTTCATATTTTTACCTTTTCTGTAATACCCATATTAATATCCCTTTGTTTTTGTAATTCCTGTTTTCAAACGAATATTAAAGAAATGACATACCTAGGTGCAGAAAAGTAATGATTAATAAATACGAACGCCAGTAAATGTAAAAGTCTATTACGGAAAATTGCGTGTAATTCCACCTCTTATAAAGCTAATAGCAGAGGCGGTAAGTGGCCGCGACTTTCTTGGAAGAGAGGTTAGTAGGCTACCCCGAGATCTTATATAAATATCTCTACCTGTCTCCCTCATATATACCTGGCCATTTGTATTAGGACCCTTTCTGAGCTCGTTAACCAGACCTTTAGAAATAATTTAACTTAACCGCTTTTACTTAAAATTTAAAATATCGGTGCATTATTATTTTGCTACATTTAGATTAATTTAAGAGACTCTATACCGGTTTATATTGGTAATCGGAATTGGACAGGATTTTTATTGACCAAGAATTTACAATCTATACTAATATGTATTATAAAGCTGGAGAGTTTGGTTGTTTGTATGTTTGTTTGTTTGTTTGAACGCGCTAATCTCAGGAACTAATGATCCAATTTGAAAAATTCTTTCGGTGTTAGAAAGCCCATTTATCGAGGAAGGCTAAAGGCTATAATATCATCACGCTAAGACGAACAGGAGCGGAGTACTGCGGGTAAAACCACAGGGCACAGCTAGTTAGAAAATATACCTGAGTTGAACTATAATTTTACAATTTATTAATTAGACAATCACGACACCGAACAATCAGCACAAACTTACAATTTTGAGATCTTTATTTACGGAAAGATCAAAAAAGTAACAAATGAACACTTTACAGTGATTGTTTTTAAAATAACTACATATTTAATGTTTCGTTTACAGGGTGAAAAGTTGAGGTGGGAAGATGATTTATCGGTAAAGCTTTATTCAATGATTAATCATTATTGGTGAATGGGGATGAAGCAGTGACACTCGCAGGTTGTGTACACTTTTCACCCTCGCCTTCCTGACGTGCCGATACGGTCTTAATCCTGTCACTATGTTCTTGACATTATCGAGGAGCTAAAATCTCCCTCTATTGGTAACTATAGTGTAAAATACGGTTTATCTGTCCATTATTTCTTTAGCTTTATTGGTTTTATCAGTCTAATGCAATCATATTGTAAATATTTGCTGACCAAATTCATTTTAGTGAACCTCCACTCTAGTTAAAATGCCATCTTTAAGTATACAATTCTTATGAGATTCTATAAAAATAATAAAACTGTTCAACTAGTTACTACAGCAAGTAACAACAGGTTTTTCAAATTGTGAAGTATTACAAAACTTATAAATATCACTAAGCTTATGTTTTAATGAATTTATGGAGATGAAAATAATGTTTATTTATATAAACATCAACGGAAGCTTCTTGTGATTGTTTTCGTTTTGAGCGGCGAATGCAGAGTGGCGCGCGCAGCCGGCGGCAGGCAGCGGCGGTGCCGGCGGTGGTGGTGTAGACTGTGGAACACGGCGAGGCGCGGGGTCCTCGCGCGCCATACGGTCGGCGGCGCCCTCGCCGTTCAGTCACTGTCTGACTACGAGGGAATGAGTGTTGTCATTTCGTTCGCGGTCTGCTACGACCGCATCACTAATATTTATACCTAATTCGCAATCGACACCGCTCACATTAATGAACTATTTAGACTGTAGACTTCTTATTACTTCACGAACCCGGCTTCAAAGTTGACGTGTGATTGTTTGGCCCAACTGACAGTGTGCGTGTTGTGCTTTATCGATAATATAACCTGTAAGACTTCAAGGGCACGGACAACTTTGTGCTTTGGATGCGGTGTAAGAAGCTGTTCTAGGGATTTTGGCCTTGTCGGCTGTTGCTCTTTTATAAAATGTAAGTGGGCGTATTCGAAAGTTTGAAAATCGATCGGGTGACGTGCGTGCGTGGGATTGCGTTTACGTAATCTTTGTTTACCTTGGGAATATGCACTGTGCTAACTGATTACTCCGATACACCTTTAATTCCTTCATCTTCGGCAATTGCGGAAACACCGATACCTTCTAACGGGTGAGTATTCGATTTAGTTGGATCGTCGATTCTTTGTTTATGCATTGCTTCTGTATTAGCTGTTGTATTGTATTTTATTTTGTTTAATGCCTTTTTAAATTGCTCTATGCATCTATTAGATTTCATTTTAGTTTTAGTATTTAGTTAGTTTAATGTTATTACTGATTTTAACTAAGCACTGTTTATGTTATATTTTTTGTATGATATCTAGACGAAAATTTATTCTAACGAGAATTTGTAAATCTAACGAAATTGGTAATTAGCTACACCTGATTTGGAACACTTGTCGGCTTTATGTCTCTAAATATAAAACATCTAACACAAGCCAACAATAATCAGTTACAAATTTACTGTTTAAAGCACTGTATTATTTTAATTTCTGCTTATTTTGTCTAGTACCTAGTCTAATTTAAAATGGATGTAGGTATTCCCGTTTATCAACCCCTCGGATATTTCGCGGAGTTTAATGTAATAACTATACCTAGTTTTTTTTATTACTAAGAAGGTGCAGGTTTGAAAGTCACGAACTCCATTATACGGCGAGTAAATTGACTGGTTTTTTATGGGAATATCGTACAATGGAGACGGGTTTTGCATAATAGGCTGCGTGTGAGAAAGAAATAAAATTTAGACGAGTTTCGTTTTAGTGCCACGAATCACAGATCGCCCTTAGGCTTTTTGTGTCAATATTAGGGGTTATGGGCAACTATAGCGAACAAGCTAGGGACTTGTAGTTCTTTCAGGCGAAGCATTCATATTTCATGAGCACCGGTCTGAGGCACAATGGCGTCGCGATGAGGTCGTTGGACGGGCATAGCTTTTAACTTCCACTTCTCGCGTGCATTTTTTTGTTTATATGCATGTTTATTTACTACCTATGCGTTAATAAAGTATCAGTTATACGCTCCGCAGAAAGTAATTAAAATATAAACTAACTGTTAACTACTATTATTAAACTAAATACTTCGCAAACTGATGATTGCGTTATAATAAGGATTTTAATAATTAATTCTTATGATAAGTACCTACTTGATAGGTATCATAAGAATCTATAAAATGGACATATCCTAATGCTGTTAACACGATTAGGAATATAAATAGCTTTTAAGAGAATCATTAGTCCCATGGGAAATTAAACGAATTAGATAGGAATATGTAGATAAATACTGTATCTAAATAGGTACGACGGTGTCAAGATTTTAGTGTGATATTATGGTATCAGTTTGTACCAAGTAATTCTTGGTTTTATATTAATACGTACCTATACATAGGTAGGTACTTGATAGATGTCTACGTAACGGAATTTGATAGTCGGCAGATCAGTAATTTGTAGATATTGATGAAAATATTTTATTAAGAGACTTCAAAAAAAGGAGGAGGTTATCAATTCAGTCGGTATGTTTTTTTATGTATTTACACCGATTACTCCGAGGTTTGTGAACCGATTTACGTGATTCTTTTTTGTTTGATGCGGAATGGTGTCGAATTGGTGCCATAAATATTTTATTCGGATAGGCCCAGTTGTTTTTATTTTTTATTTTTCCGTTTTTGAAGTCGGTTGTTTTTCACGTAGTTATTTTTATAGTGACAGTAATTAGAGCTTTATTTGTTTTGCGAGTAGCAGTTGTGAAATAAAATGTATGTTTGTAAACAAATCCAAACAGAATGAGATGTCATCAGTGGATCGGGCCGTGAGTCAGAATGATGCCATCGAGAGCACGCTGCACGACAGGAGCTGTGGCGCCGACCACTATTTTTATTGCGACGCTAACATAAATATTTTTACTTTGATAGAAAAAATGGAACAAGCCATCGGCTACATTCGAGTGTGCTTGCAGTAACGAAATCTGTCATTCTACCTACCTAGATAGATTTACTGTTTTGTTCAAAAGATTTACACTTTTTCTCACTTCTATTACCTACCTATATGGATAGTAAAATATCTGACAAGAGATTTAATATTGTCAATAATTGTGCAATGGATTATGGCAAAATAACAGTTTCTTCAACCAGTTAATCATCCATTTGCGATAGGTATTGCTTGAATATCAACGGCTCGGAAACTAGCTGCCGGCTGGTAGAGTATGCTTTCGTGTGCATGTTTCTAACTCCATATTGCGTAGTAAGTAGTTCCTAGGTAATGTATGAATGTAGGGTCTACTTATCTGCGACGCACATTAGCGCTCTCGAGGGACGACAATACGTACTCCCACTCACTTCGTACGTGTAATGAACTAGAGCGCTATAATAAACGTACCGGGGTAAACTTCATAATAAAACCCCACTTCCGTGATGAGGAACACGACTTTGCAGTATTTTAAATATAAATGAGAATGTCAGGGGAGGAACACCACTATGGACCAAAAACTTTGCCACTTAAGTACAACAATATTGAGATCCCAATGTGACACTTAATGAACAATATTTTAATGCGGATAGGTACATACCTGCATGGCATTCATATACATGTATTTATTTTTATATTATCGTTTGAATTGAATAATTTAGCGCATCCTGTTTCATTTAAGTAGGTATCTAATTGACATTAAAGAATTAATTTAAAATTATACTAGCTGAATTGTTTTTGTAATAATCAACTTCCCACACTTTACATTCATGAGTTTAATGGTTAGGTTATTATTATATTATTATTATTTATCTAATAGGTGTTTGAAAAATTTTCAATATAAAATAATCATATTGAGTTTATAATATTGCATGAATAATGTGAAGTTTTTATAGAGCAATGAAACGTGTTGAGAAACGAGGAAATTATGTATATATGTCGCTATTTGGTTTTCAAATAATGGTAGAGTCTTTTTTGAGTATTTTAAATCCAAGTAGCGATAAATATAAAATATACCTACTCAACTCGTGATTTACACTTTCCAGAGTGTCAAAAAGACTAATGAAGGAGAACTAGGTTGATATTAATGATATAATGTATAATAATTTATTCAAATAATTTATCGAAATAAAATAAATTACAAGTATTAGATTTTTATAGTGGCTGTCACATTAACAAATACTGCCTACTTATTTTGATTTTATTATTTATTTTTTTCGAATAAAATAATAATTAACAACTTTCCATTTATATTATATCTTGCAATTGCACAACACACTACTACATTTAAGGAAATTATAGGTATTACTTTCAAGTTTCTCTTTATATTTATGTATTCACGGTATTGCTTTTACCGATGTAATAAAAAAATAAAAATACATTGTACATTTATTCTCCTTATCCCTGTCTGCTCTGTTATTAGACTTAAATAAGACAAAAGAAATTTAATAATAATTTGAAATACAATTTTAAGTAGCCATATCCGCCCTCGCATATAACATAAGAATACCGCTGACGTATAAATCTCATTATTTATGGCTTAAGGGGTCCGTTTCTTACTTCATCCTGAAAATCTTTTACCTTCGTATGGAATCAACTTTCTTATCTTACGGATTTGCCTATTATTTTTGTTCTCATATAAAGATGTCCTGGCAGAAAATAAATCTTCTGATCTAATCGCAAAAATTACAATGTTGTATTATAAACATGTTTATGTTATAGTTATACAAAGATATATATATTCCGATCCACAGAAATATATTACTAAATTATCTTCAGTATAAGAAATACGATCACAAGAATAATAAGTTACATAATAGTGAATCTAAGGTCTAGGCCATAATCTTGTTAATAGCTTGGGGTCAAATAATAATTAGTTTTCAAGCCAATTCATTTACCGGGTTCCGTACAATCGGGGTCGAGGCTAGACTGATTACTTTCATTAATGCATGACTTGCCTGGACCTCGCGGACCTGGCTGCTTGAGTATTGGATTGCAGTAATGTGAACTCGGATATCAAACAAAAACCACACGAGATAATATAATTATTCAGCATTCAATATTTATAAAGATGTTATTTTTATTCTTAAATATTATACAAATCGAGTAAATGGAAGTTACAAGGGGAACGAAGCGTTTTTTAACGTGCGTGATTTAATATAAGATCAATTGGATAAATTTTTGGTTTAGTGGAATTGCATGTTGATTCAATTCCCATAGCTTTCTTATTTATTACCACGTCATGCACTTATCCCTGCAGCAATTCCCCTTGTGTTATTCTAATTCATAGTTTTTTGTATGAGTAAAATTAACACAAACACATTAAATGTATATTAGAGGACACAGACCGGAACCGACAAGTGCAGCCGAGCGAGGACATTTCAAGGTCGCACACGCCTTTATAATCTACTTTATCAATTTCAATTACTTAAAGAAATTGGAGGTAAAATATATTGATATTTTTTGCGAAGTTCCGTGAAAATGAGAAAAGCATTTACTTATATTTAATTGTGTTCTATTACGTTTTCGATTACATGCTATTGTTATTCAAAAAATTCACGCAATCATTTAATCAAAATATCTAGTGATTATGTTACACGCGAGGGAATGCTTTCAGTTTTCGAGCTCTTTAGTGGTAAACATCTTCATCTTTTTAGATTATGTAACAATTTTGAAATAAAAATTAAACGAAATTAAATTGTTAGGCCATATTTATGACAGTTGCGTGACTGCGGCTGATTGCAGTAAGATTTCTCTAGTAGACTTTATAAAAATTCTGTTTCTAATCATGGGCATTAAGATTCGAATGCCGAAATATATTTTTTGTTGATTCACACTTATTTTCGGAGAAAACGCGCTCTGAACATGCGATTAGATCATAGAGCTCTATTTGGCCGTGTAATTTTGGCTTGAACTGTACTGTGTTTATTTGATTACATATTATTACCAAAGAAAGTGTTGCTTGTAATAAGTAGTGAACACATAGAAAGAAAAACGAATTTAGCAAGTATTTCATGTAATTATCATACACAATATGAGATTAACTAAGCAATAGGCACTTAATGCACCTATTACACATTGTATGTCATAGAAAAAAACAACACGTATTAATAAAATGAAATATTTTAGGTTTATCAAAGTAAAACAATTTAGATTTCGTTGAAAGGCATCTATTGTTATTGATCGGAGCCTCCCTTCGGTACTTGGTGGTTGGACACGTGGAAATTGAAGATTACATTCTATTTTGTTTTCTATTGGACCCCTCGTAAGACTACCAGAGACGTAGATAAAAGCAGGATTAGTAGCTCAACTATTCGCTTAGGGGTAATACCCATAAAGTGGTCTGTGTGTAGTGGGTGTATCTTAAGCTTTTTTATCTCTTTGCACAAAATAACAAAAAACAATTAAATTGCATTCATGAAGCATCGATTGCCTTTTTAGTTTTTAATGATAAAAATGCTAGAATCGTAACAGAATATAAATACAATGTTGCAAAGCCACAGGAAGAGCTTTTAATAGATCCGCTGTCAGGAAATGGTTCTAGTCTTGTTTCAGAGGATTGCTCTTAATAAATCTTCGAAGCCCGTCACGGCGACATTCAGAGCGCGGTGCGTATCAAGTATCGATCTAGCGAATGGTAGCTCAGCTGCGTCGCCCCACATTTTACGGTTCTTGCCAATTCAGACAGTCCGCTCTGATCAACGGAAAATATTATTCTACCGGATTACTTAGCGAATACGTTAGCGTGTATATGGAAAGGAAAATGGGCTAATGGAATTGCCCTGTCAAAGATATTTATCATTGACTGCTTTCTCTCATTGAAAATACTGAAACTTACATGGCGCGTGCGCAACTTTTACGCATGCAGTTACATACAGATTTGCGTATTCATACGACGCGATTTTCCAATACAGGTAATTCAATGTAAATATATTTATTATGTATTATTTATTTTGTTTTTGTTGATTTTGAATTAATTAATCGAAAGCGAGAATGAATAAATTATTATTATAAATTTAATAGAGCTATGTTTTGCCTGATTAACCGATAATTATTATAACCGATAATACCTATGTATAACGCACGTATGTATGATTGTTTATGGTCATCATTTACAGAACCATATTATTTGAGCTACGCAGACGGTCAACGCATGTATATGCGTATACGAACATACAAATTGGACCATATAATGTATGATTTGTTAAACGTTTAAATATAGGAACGTGCTTTAATGGGGTTACTGGTTACAGATTACGTAAACATGAGTGTGATCTTTTTAGTGCGTGGCCTACATACCTAATGCATTGCAGTAAACATTTCGTCGCGTTTTGTATAAATTATGATTTCCAACAAGAAACATAAAGCGCCATGTTTTGTTGCAACTTCAGTGAACAAATTTTATCGCCCAATATAACAAATGGTATTATTAAATGACAGTTGATGCATGCAATGAAGAGATAATATTAATTAAGTAGATAATATTATATTTTAATAGTTAAGGTATGTATTAAAATAATAATAATATGTTTTGGTACCTATATATTTTCTTCAATATACTAATAGTTATAATTAAATAATAAAGCATACGATATTCAACAATCGTACAAAAAAAATTCTTCCAAATCCTTATGGCCTTCTTACTACAAAATCACGTAAGTACATCATACATTAAACCTAACATGTCGCCTGTCTTCAAATGCAGACCAAATACTTCCCGTATGGTCAGGAATACGTACTTACATGGTAATGTATCGGAAGATTTGCATAACACCAGATGTTCAGTGACTCAACGTACAAGTAGGTGTTTCTGCTTTAGGGCCGCGAGCACACGTGTCGATGGTATCATAATATGCTAATACCATTAGTGAAATGTTGAATCATTAGTGTTGATAATTCGGACTAAGCTTCATTTAGTAAACTTCTATTACATTTTTATTCTAGTTAAAGTACGTAATATGTTATCACCGTTGTTCCGTTGTATTGAAACTCAAAGTCAAACATTTATTTCTCCTTCGTTTAGAATTTTAGCCGTCAAAATATATAAAAACTAGCTTCCGCCCGCGACTCCGTCCGCGCGGATGTCGGTCTTCGCGTGGATGGTTTATCCATTTTGACTAACTCTGACAATTACATCTTATAAATATTTATTGGACCCAAATACGGATAGGCCTATAATAATACGCAACGTGTGATCGCGGTTCTACAGAACAACGCCTATGGATAAAACTGAAAAATTAAGATTAATTTTTTTCTACGTATTTTTCCAGGATAAAAAGTATCCTATTTTACGCACAGGATAATAAGGTATAATTATACCAAGTTTCAACGAAATCGAACTGTTAGTTTTCACGTGATGCCTTCACATACAGACAGACAGACAGACAGACAGACAGACAGACAGACAGACAGACAGATAAAAATTTTTTTAATCACATATTTGGGTTTGGTATCGATCCAGTAACACCCCCTGGTATTTATTTTTTTAATATTTTCAATGTACAGAATTGACCCTTCTACAGATTTATTATATGTATAGATAATAATTTACCACAATATATTCTTCGTTACGTTATTCGCTTTCATCGATTCTTACAAAGATACTTCAAAATTTGAATGGAATGAGAAAATAATGCAAAAAGGACGGATACCCATGATCAATACCCGTCCCTTGATGTCTATTGATCGCCATTGTTCCAACTCACCCATTTTGATCTTGATAATTTCAATATTGACTCGCTCGTCACCTTTTGCTGTGCTCTATATTGCCATTTTGATATTCTAATTTTATGATTACAATATTTATTTTTGCTAAAGTCGAGTTATTATATTTTTAGGTAAGAATTATACAATAATTATAAGGTAAACTGATAATCCGCTCACAAAGTTAATCATAAGTACTTATATGATAACTTCAAAAGGTAATGCGTTAATTTTACAAACTTGGATTTAAAAGTAAGTTATGCATGTTATGGTTTTACGGCCAAACCACATTGATTCAGATTTTTGTAAAAATATATAATTGAAAATCGATGATCAATTAGCTAGTAAAACTCAAGGATGGATGATCTTCATTTGTTTTGTTTGTGAACACTATAGTCATATAGGTAGTGTGACTATAGCGACACCGGTATTATAATTTTCGTGGCCATATCGTTAGATTTGCTCATTTCATGAAAGGGCCAACATAGTTTGATCAGATCGTTAAATCGTCAACGTTTCACGATTTGGTCATCGACATTTGGCCAGATCGTATAAAATATCATAGAGAGTCCATAAAACATTAAAAAATTCATTTTTATTTTAAGAACTTGTTTATTGTCATTTAAGTTAGTGCCGCGGTAGCGCCGGCGAATACCAGAAGCGAATGGTTTTTTCAATAGAAAACAGTTAGGTTAGGTTAGGTTAGACTTTAATAAACAACTTGCCAGAAGCGAATCGCTTTAAAAAAAAAAACAAAAATGGTCGCATTTCGTGAAATGGCCATCCACGTTTGGCCAGATCGTCGATCTGGCCAAGTGTGGATGACCAAATCGTGAAACGTTGACGAATTAACGATCTGGCCAAACTAATTTGGCCATTTCATGAAATGAGCAAATCTACGATATGGCCACGACATAATCATAGCATATTCGGTTTAATGCCTACCTAGTTGTTAGTAATAACACCCATGTAAAATGACCACTGGATTCCGTTAGTTGCAATACTCGATATTTATGAGAACCGTGAGAAATGTTTAAAATCAACTTTCCGCTATTATTGCCACGCAAGAAAAACTGCATAAATAACTCGCTTAATGCTTATATTTCTTGCATTCGCGACGCTAACTTGTACATCTTAGCTCGCGTATGTATTATTTAGGTCATTGAACTAACGGTTTTATAAGAGTATGAATTTATTCCTACATCGTGACTGAAACGACACGTAACATCATTAAGTTTTCACGCATCATTAAACAATCAATTATGAACAATGACAGATAATGACTTATAGCTAACTTGGAAGACATATTCTGTCGATACATAAGAAATATATCGGCATGTATTTGGCAGGTATCATAAATTATTTTCCCACTTTTACTGGCAAATCAAGCGGAACTAATATAACTGTTTGCCCTTTTAATTGGAATCGATTTTGTGCTGGACGGTGACACTAATCTCTGTCTATACGATTGAGCACGTTCTCTTAGTTTCTGAGTTTGGACATATTACTTATTAGCTAGCTAGGTACTATCTTCAACTTCGTCTATGTTTCGTTTTCTGCCCGCAGCTGTTATTTCCTAGGATGTTGTTTCCAAAATTTTAAAGCGATGGCATGAGAATTATCGCCAGAATAAAACTTTCATTTAAAAAAAGTTGCACTACACTTTCCTAAAATTTGGTAAAATGTTTACCTACGACAAGCTGCGCATCCTTTATAGGTTTATACAGGCACACATGACACATACCTATACAATTAGACTACTTACTAGAAAGAGTTAAAACATATTTTTTTTTTAAAGTTATTCAAACCTATTCTCAATCCTACTAATATTATAAATGCGAAAGTTTGTATGGATGTATGGATGTATGGATGTATGGATGTTTGTTACTCTTTCACGTAAAAACTACTGAACCGATTACAATGAAATTTAGCACACATAAAGGGTAACTTGGATTAACACATAGGATAGTTTTTATCCCGGAAATCCCACGGGAACGGGAACTATGCGGGTTTTCCTTTGCAAACGCGGGCGAAGCCGCGGGCAGAAATCTAGTATGAAATAAACTCATTTATCACAACCTAGAGGATAAATGAATGCCAATATATGTACCTACGGCTACATATGTAGAAATATA
Organism: Colias croceus; assembly: GCF_905220415.1. NCBI lineage: Eukaryota > Metazoa > Arthropoda > Insecta > Lepidoptera > Pieridae > Colias > Colias croceus. Next base: position 8,207,153 of record NC_059539.1, on the reverse strand, counting down.
AGTAGCTTCATAACATGCAAAATACGTAAACATATTGAAATATGAAATGTAATATGAACAAAGCAGTTGATAGCGACCGTGTACATCAGATATACGTGTACAAAAGTAATATTATATAAACTTACTTCGAGTAACATTGTCTGGAAATAAATGGATCAATAAATTGCTAAAAAGCGTGGTCCCGACTCCCGGCGTATGTAGTGGGCGGTGTAAGGTATCGAAAGCTTTTGTGAAGCGTTCACGTGGTGATTGACAAATTGCCGCTTAGCCAGTGTTACAGGGATGTGCGCCCATCTACACCGATCGTACTGTGCTTCGTCAAACTGAGCTTAAAGCTTATGTTGGAAGCACCTACTGTACTATCATGACCAACATGAAGTCGTTAATACTTTTTAACATATTTATACTAGGTACGTCGTAAAACGTATGTCTACTTACAAAATTAAATATTCAATCCGATACTAATCCCGAATAAAAGTAAAAAATAAATTGTAGGATTCATACCCAATCGGGTAGATCGCGAAAAACGAAAGCCTTGTCTGCGGTTAATCGTCGAAATCGATTAAAAGCACTACACCGAGTTCTATTTGCAAAGCGCACATAAAATATATACGTACCAATGTGGCACGGAGAGTTTGGAAATTCTGTATAAATATATGTTTTAAACGTCATTTCACGATCGTACACCTTCGACGGGTGGTGTCGTGATTTTACCAATAAATTTTATATTTCGATTCGCTCTTCAATTTCCTTCACCTAACCATACGGATATCGTCCTGTTCAAATCGTATTATCCTTTTTCTCCGAATATAGATATAAATTTGTGTATTGCACGTATTATTTAGTGGTAAATGTAAACTTTACGTATGGATGGATATGAGCATAATTTATGATGTAGATTTAGTAAATGAACCAATACAAATTTTCATTACATATTTTTAATGTTTATAATATCGAAAATAATCACCGAAACTACTGCATAAAACTTGAAATTAATTACAGCCACACGTCAACATGACCTCTGACTGCTATTTTTAGTCCTCATTAATGCGGACAGCTAGTAATAAATATAGATGATTTCATCGTTTGGTAAACCTTGTTTATCAGAAGAATAGTGATGACGTAGTATGTTTTAATTTTTTCTACCAAAATACTTAAAGCAATATAAAAACCACAACCACCTTTAAGCTTATTGTTAACTTGTTTACAACGAAATTAATAAAACGATAATAATGATGATGAATTAATGAGCATTCAGTACAAGAAAATATTAGAAATATGATTTCAAAACGTATGAAGATAATCATTTTTATGCTAGATGAATTTATGGAATATAATCTTTGTCCAGCAAAGATTTGTCCCCAGTTAAGATACCCGGAAGAAACCCACTTCGAGATGAATCCGCAAATAGACGAGATCAAAGAATACCGCGAAGGGCTAAACGCAGAGGCCATAAAATGAGGGGTATCTGAATATCTTAAGATGAATTGTTAAGATTTTAGAAAATACCGAACATGGAGAGTCGTTGTACATAAAGCTAATTTGTTGATTAATGTTAACACAATTTTTATAAAAAAATAAGAAAGTAGGTACTTTCATGCACAGAATTACCTACATTTTAAAATGCTAATTTTGTAATGCGAAATGCACTACAAAATTTCGTTAAAAGTAAATGAATTAATTATTTTATATTAAACAATAAAACCACTTTCATGCCGTGTATAAAAAATACCTTTAAATTTTGTTGTTAGAAGTAGGTTACTTTATCGACGTTAAAAAAAAATATACATTATTTAAATCTTCAAAAGTTACAAACAATTCTATTGTGTCCGAGGATTAGCAATTTGTAATTTGGTATTTGATTTAAATTTGTTTATGAATTGTATAGAAATTATAAGAATTTTCACAATGAGTTGCAATAACTATGATTAAAATCGGTTTATAATTGAATGACAATTGGTTTTATACAAGCAATGCAAAAACGAACAAGCTCTAATAGTATTTGTCGTAGGTATAACATCTAACTATGAGTTGTTATTGTAATTTGTAGAAGCTGTGTGTGCACTCTACAAAAACCGCAACGCCATATAAATCGCTGCGGCAAACAACGTTTATTTAATGTTTTATTATTTACACGTTCGTTTATTCGTTATTCGTGTGGAGTGACGTTATTTTTTGTTAAACTTTACTACGTTCTTTTCATATGTATTAATGTTCTATTTCCATCCAGTGTAAATTTCAAACGAATTTATTATTAAAATTATAACTAGAAATATGATTAAAAATTTAATTCGACCATACACGTATAATGGATTTACTTTTACGTGTGGTGCATACTAATTAAGTCATGAAATGTTTTACTCGTTAAACGTAAAAAAATGTATGTGTATTTTTGTTAAAGGGAATGCATTTATATATTTTCTTCTTTATAACATTTAAGAATTTGTATAAATGGGTCATGTCGACATCATAGTAGATGCTTATTTTTTTAAAGGTACGTACTAAATAGTATTTCCTAAATTATTACTTATTTATGTGGATTTATACACTTATCGGCCAGATATAATTAAAACCGAGAATGTGTGCTCTACCTTGGCATACTTAAACTATTAAAAAGGCTTGGCCTACGAATACTTACACCGAAAAATGTCGCTAATCAGCTTGTTAAGAAAATTCCAGTTAAGTAGAAGAAAAACGCTTGTTTAATTGCAATAATATCTTATTGATTTTTGTTAAAGCCGGGTTTCTGCTCAATTATTTAGACGAATCTAGAGCTCGTAGCTATTTATATTCTATACGAAAGACACGTTTCGAAGCTTTATCCGATGCAATAAGTTGAACTGTACTTTCTATTTCTCCTGAGACATCAGTTAAGTTAAGTGTGATATAAAATAGTATGAAACTGCATATGTATAAGGGCCAGTTCTCGATGTGAATAATAAAGAACCCAGTTGTTGCGAGTTGAACGGAGGTCACGTCTTTACCACATGGGTGGTGGTTTGAAGCTTGTTGTATGTAATAAGTACACTTGTTGAACAGATAATAAACCGTCTATAATATTACATTGGTCTTTACACAGAATGAAAAGGAAACGCAAAACTGAACGCACTATGGGCCTCAACGTAGAAGATTGATTTTATGTTCTGATATTTGACAAAACTTATTTACCTAAACCATATTTTCTTGAAGGTTTAACATACCTACCTGTATACATTTTTTTCAAGTTTCATATGAATATAAATTTTAAAGAAAAAGTTGTTTTAAATGTATAAATGCATATTTTAAGACGCAAACAGCGTCCTATTAGGTGCTGTTGCTTAACTATCGTGCTTTTTATGTCAGCATTTCGTCTTGGCCAAAAGTGGCTCGTGACATAAAAAGAAAAAGTGAGCCACTAGAAATTATATCAGCGCGGTGAAGGGATCACGCATTCGATTGTTTATTGCCTTTAGCGCCGGATGTTTCTATTCCCTTCTATTTAGACGTCAATACAGGTATTTATATCTCCAGCATCGAATGAATTATTCTTTCCTGCCTATATGGAATCTTTGTTTAGATCAATGATACATTATTAGATATCTTAACAAGAATCACTCTGCTATTTCGGAAGTACCAAGTAAACGGTCACTATTTTATACATATACATAAACTATTCAAGAAAGGCAAGTAATCAAACAGTCATTAAAACGACAGCACTTGCAACGTTTACCTCCTGAATACCAATGGGTTCGAAAGCATTTCCTTTTCACTCAGACAAGATTAGCAACTTTAAATGGATTCGACAGCTTGCCTCAACCTCGATGTCATAGGAAGCTTTCTAGGGAAATCCTTATGACATTTTGATCCAAATGCGATTATCATTTGACGTCCATTTGTTGAAAAATGTTTAATTCAGATACAGTGAGCTAGGAAGTTATATCAACATCTTGGATTGTCGCAATCTATTGCTCATTCATTTTGATTGTATGAGAATAAACTAGTCCTTACAACGCAGTATCACGACTTCGTTTGACTGACTTTCTCTTGCACGATCGTTCTATATACCCTTAAGGTAGTTATGATGATTAGAGCTCTCATATTTTATATTATAGGGAAAGGAGTAATTTTTGAATTGCATTATGTAGGGAAGAAGGAATTTATAATTTATGATATAAAGAGAGTGTTATTTACTTATTTTTATAAATGTTATTTCTTTTCAAACATTTTGTAATAAAAACTTGAGAATAGTTACGTGCATTACTAGACATCTCTATTTATTAAAGTAAAATATTTTTTTGTATCATACCTACCACTATAAACGTATCGGGATCGGGGTAAGTAGTTAGATCTGAATAATAACAACTCATACCAATTCATCGCATAAATATATGCTACCTAAATCTGGTGCGACAGTAGTGCGTTTGGTTGAGAGTATGATATCCGAAGTGTTCCAAACATTTCGGTTATCAATGGATTGCGTTGATGCATATGGAGACAGTTTAATCGCTTAAGCAAATAGTGTTAGAGGTTACTAAACTGTAGCGTGAGAATTTGTGTCGCAGTCGATTGTCATTGAACGTTGGGTAATGCAGTATTTCAATTTCAGTTTTTTTTTGATATAGTTGCATTCACAAAAAATATGTTCTTGAAGGAAATATCTAGTCGAGATATTTCCATTAAAATATAATCGAGTCTCATTAAAGTATACGTACCTAAATGAGCTTTAATTTAATTAAACAATTAATATAATTAATCAGATGGGTACAGTAGTGTAAAAGTTTGAAGTTGAAGTTTTGATATTGGGTCAAGTTGAACACTTGGGCATATTAAAATATGCAACATGTGCATGTACGTACGTACTGCGGAGCAACTTACCCATGCGGCTCGGCTCGCTCGGAGGTGATGCACTTATCCTCCCACCACCCTGTAATTATGAACCACGAACTCACCCGCACGTTATCGTTACTTTAGAATTATCTAATAAGTCGTGTGTTCGCTTCTAATTCGCATGAGAACACTTGCGCTTTCCCCCCGATGCAATTAATTACCAATGTTATTCAACATGTACCGCATTATTTTACGCTCCACGGATTTGCTAGTTTTTCCGGTGCTCGCTATAATGTCTCTCTCAAGGCGAATATGAACACGATTTTGACATTTCTGGTCCAATTCTCTCGGCTTATAGTCTTACCAAATGCCACGATTGTGTTCGTTTCGTAACACGATCTCTATTTTAATTAAACATAACTTCGCAAAAACAGAATATGGCTACATGTATACGAACTTAGTTAAATCCAGTAAAAACCATTCACTCTTTATATCTCGAAGGGCTACACTGAGGATTTATAGCTACTGGCTTTTCAGTTTAGATTTTATGTTAGTACGCAAGTACAATAATCGTAAAAGAAGGCTTCACGTAGAAAACTGTGTAAACTGTCCGCAAAGCGTTAAGGAAAATGCATTACTTCCTAAAGCGAATAGAGACCGTTTCCTTTAAGGGTCCTTTCGAATAACGGATCGGGCCATTAATGTTCTACTTAAAACAGGCCCAATTTAAAAATTCTACCGTCTACTTTAGTGTTATATTCGGCCTTAAAAGTTGGAAAATGTTTTATTTTACTCGATTATCAAGGCGCAAAATTTGGTTATTTCAAGATACCCTTCATAACACAATATGCCCTCAGTAATAAAAGACGTCAATACATTTATATTTCCTGTTTATGTTTCATATGTTTGGGGAATGACTTCTCCATTTGGAATAAATCAATCCCACCAAAAACATTTTCATGTAAAATGTTGCCAAGACGAGCCCATATGACTCGCACTGTCAAAAAGTTATCAGATCTCATGTAGAGCCAAGCTTCTAACACTACACGCCCTAACTCTACAAGGCCTAACTTCACAAACTCTACACCTTAGTCAAAATATGTGGCTTGGCCATTTCGCTACATTCACATCGGCGTAAGGTGAAAAATTAATTCACTGTTCATTACTTTTGTGTTATACAATAGTTCTTGTAGTAACGAACGGCCAAGCCACATATTTTGACTAAGGTGTAGAGTTTGTGAAGTTAGGCCTTGTAGAGTTAAGGCGTGTAGTGTTAGAAGCTTGGCTCTACATGAGATCTGATAACTTTTTGACAGTGCGAGTCATATGGGCTCGTCTTGGCAACATTTTACATGAAAATGTTTTTGGTGGGATTTCATTTCTTTTTGTAAGTTGTTTGTAACAAAATTTTATATGTCGATTAAACTTTTAATTTCTTTGTTAACAAACATATATATATATCTAGGGGAACCAAGTTTTAGATTATTAGATTAGACCTCTAGCGTCATCAAAATTTAATTTAAAATTACAGGTCTCATACAATCTCCCATCCCCTAGTTTAAGGGGATGGGGGATGAAAGTTACAAGTTTTATAATTTTTTTGTTGTTTGTGTGCTAATACTAGCTTACATACAAAATTTCAGCTTTCTAGGACATTAGGAAATACCATAAGAATTTTGATGATCATCAGTGAGTCAGTGACGAAATTAGCGTTTTTTAGATATAAATAAAATCTGAAGTATAAAAGCTAATGTCATTAAAACTTAATATGTTCAATAAGTCCGCTATTGACAATATATCCCGAAAATTTTGTTGATCTAGCATAATCCAAACCCAAGTTATGAGGGTTCAAAAAAACGTCGAAGCGCTTCGAGAAAAGGTAGGTAGTGCCCGTCGCTTGTTCGCTTGGCTCGTCTTGGCGGGGGCACTACCGTGCCCCCAGATATTATGAAGGTCTTCATATAAACTTTGTTCATGTTGATGTTTGCCATTATTTAGCATGGCCCTTTTAATGCGCATCACTATTAACTATAATAATAGGTACATGACTAGACGTAAATCTATAAATTGCTTATATTTTAAGCTCATTGTGCTATTTTATGATTGTATCGTATGAGGTTTTATACGTTTGTGACTTATGTGTATTTATGCTTTTGTAAATACCTTCTGTACAACACGTTTTAGGCATGTATTCACTCAGCAGCCCGCAATGCAGAGTTACGCTCATTAGTCGAAGAGGGTTGAGCTCTATAGAGCAATATAAAAAGCCTGTTTGCTTTGTGCGTCTAATCATGCTAGAAATTCTTTGCATGCGTGATACATGCAACAATTATGAGTAAAGTATAAAAGGTTGCAGTACTTTTGACACTGCACTATGAGATTTGAACTTTCTCATTCAAAATAATTATGTGACGTAACAATATATATAATAATGTAACAATACATAATTTCAGGCCTTTACTTTGCCTTTAAATAGAATGTTTAGCAGTACAAAGTTCTTTGACTTTTAGTGTGAATATAATGCCACCCACAATAGAATAAATTATGTTGCAATAAAAATAACTGCGTTAAAAACAACCGACTTCAAAAACGGAAAAGTAAGAAATAAAAAAGATTTGATATTATTAATTACTACATATTATTTTTATGTGCTATTTACTAAAAAGGTTTGATGTCGGTGCATGGGCTTAATACTAAGTGCTTAGTGTTTGGCACCGACTTCAAACCTATTTAATAAATAGCACATAAAAATAATATGTAGTAATTAATAATATCAAATCTTTTTTATTTCTTACTTTTCCGTTTTTGAAGTCGGTTGTTTTTAACGCAGTTATTTTTATTTAATACTTTTTAGTGTATTTTTCAACACGAATCAAACGAGCCCAAACTCGATAAAGTTGAGTCAATATATTACTGAGTTCCTATGGCCACCTTCCGATTCCATCATCAGATCAGCTCCATGTCATGATAATGTTTCATCGCTATCCAATTTACATTCGTATACAAAATTTCAGCTCAATCGGTTACCGGGAAGTGAATCAAAGTTACTTGCTACATTGAAATTAAGTCATCGAGTACAGACAAAAATGCTCATAAAATAAAAACTACTAGGCCTAGCCGAATAAAATTTTTATGGGACCAATTCGACACCATCCCGCATCGAACAAAAAAAGAATCACGTAAATCGGTTCAGAAACCTCGGAGTAATCGGTGTACATACATAAAAAAAAAAAAAAAAAAAAAAAATATACCGGCCGAATTGATAACCTCCTCCTTTTTTTTGAAGTCGGTTAAAGATATAGAAGCAGCAAGTTATTACAGAGCGTCATGAAAAAGATGGTGCAAAAGGATGAGGCCGACAATTTGTGACTTCACAACAAGCAATTAAAATAGACATGAAAAAGGGATGAATGCTGACACAAGGGATAAGTAGAAACTTTTAAGACAACGAGTAAGGAAAATATCTTAGAAATAATGACTACAAAGAAAGTAGTATATTTCTAAGTAGATATTTATAGAGTTTGATATTTCTATTTCGTAGAAAAATATGTTTTCTCTTTTATTATATATTCATTAACTTTGTACATGTTTTTGTCAGTCACTAGATTCGATCCTATAATTTCAACAAGTTGATGTGTTCAATTAAAAAATCGGTACATTAGGTTTGTTGCGTGTAAAATCATTCGCATGAAAGTTAACCAAACGAAATCGGTCGAGCAAAAATATAACAGTAACCGAATATATACTTATCTCAATGTGACCTCTATTAAGTGAGCTTTATTCAACGTGTCATACATATTTACGCGTGCTATCACCGTACATAATAAAAGCATCGTACGTAATGTACGCTCCTTCCCGAGTCTTGAGGATTTTCCCTCCTCGTCTGTCCCTCTCGAGGTGGTAGAGAGCGCGAGCAACGTGACAAGATTATAAGATAAAGTAGAATCAGGATCAGTAAAACTAGACGACCCGTGAACCTGCTTAAGGTTTTCTATTTACATTTGTTGCATTATATTTAAGTGTTATTTATCGTGATTCATCTTCGTGTTCTAGACGCATTAATCTGAGATAAATGATAGAAGATTCTTTTAAATTTACGATCGATCGTTATAAATTAAAGTCTTGCTCATTTTTGCGATAAATAAAACGTAAAGTAGATTGCCGTTGTTAAGAATACCGATATGTTATAAAATGATATTATGAGTATGTCTTTAAAACATACTTTATTGCTGACTTATCCTGATTAGGTAACAAATTGTCCTATAGTATAGTGCTTGGATATTACATAACGGATTAGGTGATATTAATTATAATTTACAGTAGTTACAGGCTCACGACAATGAGGACTATAGCGTATGTTCAACGTTGAATAATCTATACATATAATAAATCTGTAGAAGGGTCAATTCTGTACATTGAAAATATTGAAAAAATAAATAGCAGGGGGTGTTACTGGATCGATACCAAACCCAAATATGTGATTAAAAAAATTTTTGTCTGTCTGTCTGTCTGTCTGTCTGTCTGTCTGTATGTTCAGGCATCACGTGAAAACTAACGGTTCGATTTCGATGAAACTTGGTATAATTATACCTTATTATCCTGGGCATAAAATAGGATACTTTTTATCCCGGAAAAATACGTAGAAAAAAATAAATCTTAATTTTTCCGCGCGGACGGAGTCGCGGGCGGAAGCTAGTAATTATTATATCCATGCAAATAATATTATGAATGTTTTCTAAGTACTCATGTCTCCTTACCGTTACAAGTTAGGCTTGAAAGTTAACCATAGCACGTTGGAGCTAAGGCCTGGTTTACATTTGAGGTGCAGTTAGTAACTTATTAATAACACTAATGTTACCGGTTTAGATCTCATATAATTATACGACTACGAAGTATTTATTGACCAATATTTTTTGTATTATTATTTATTATAAAATACGAAAAAAAATAGATGTGCTCTAGGTATTATTTTAATCGATTATGTAGGTACCTATAATAGTTACTGACCTTTCAGAATAAATTGAGGGGATCGATGGTAGAACACTGGGCTTGTTTAAAATTATTCGTTTTAGAATTGTTAATCGTAGCGTGAAGTTAACGACTATTAAACTATATTAATAATTATGATAACATAATATTATAAACACATGTTTATTATTCAAATTAGATTTTATGAACATGTTAAACAATTTTAATGGTCAAATGAAATTTGTAAACTAGGTTACTTAGTTACGGTTTGGGTAACAATATTGAAATATTCGTATATAAATAACATTGTTTATGATGTTCAAACGAGGGCAACCGGCGAATCGACCTTAGGTTGCGTGCACCGCGGTTCTTCCGCGCAAAAGTGATTAACGGTCCCTTGAAATCGCGGGTCATTGACCGACCCTTGCAATGTACACGTGCTTACGATATTATGTCAATGTATTCCATGTTATACAATACTAAACCATGATACTGTAACCAAGGGAAATGTTTGGCTTCCGCTTTTGCGGTCAAACGTCTTTTATTTAATCGTATTAGATTGTATTACCTACACACCATGTACCTAGACAATATAAAAAAAAAACAGTAGATAAAAATTAAAAATCTATTATCTATATGGACTTAAATGAAAACATCTAATCTAATATATAAAAATCAATGCCACTTTTCGTTGTAATTCCATAACTCGAGAACGGCTGAACCGATTTCGATAATTCTTTTTTTATTATATTCCTTGAAGTACGAGGATGGTTCTTATGTAGAGAAAACGTTAATATGTACCACGGGCGAAGCCGGGGCGGACCGCTAGTCTTCTAATATATAAAAATCAATGCCACTTTTCGTTGTAATTCCATAACTCGAGAACGGCTGAACCGATTTCGATAATTCTTTTTTTATTATATTCCTTGAAGTACGAGGATGGTTCTTATGTAGAGAAAACGTTAATATGTACCACGGGCGAAGCCGGGGCGGACCGCTAGTTAAGTATAAAAATCACTTTTTTGTGTGTTTTAAAAAACAATTTAGTTAATTAGCAATAAAAACTATTTTAGTAGGTAACGTCATAAATATAAATTTAGGTTACGTAAACTTAAACAAACAAAGGAGAAACTTTCGATACATAATATAATACCTACGATCTGCATTGTACGAATGAGCTTTTTTTAGTAGTCCTGTGATATATAAATTATAAATAGCGATGGATTTAATTAACTAGATACTAGATAATAGAGAAATTAGAAACACATAGAGATAGGTCGATATAGAAAACCAAACATTGTACCCTAATAAACGGCATAACAAGAAACACGCTACACGAATCACGATCGAATAATTGATGTTGGTAAACAATCTGCCAAATATTTAATGATTTTATATAATGCACATAAAATATGCTAAAAGAAAACATCTCCTCTAAAAATGTAACATACATACTAAAATTGATTACTAATATTAAAAACAGCAGCGGCGTATATCACTTGATATTGTAATTAAACAGAAGCATACATTATGTGGAGATAAGACAGCCATGTGGTCCAGGCACCATCTCGTGCCGAAAGATATTGTTGGCTTCATGCCATCGACTAATGAATATATTATTCAATACTAATATACTGGCCCGTTTTACTAGGAAATACGGAAGATTGCGGGTATCTCATACATATTCTTCAATCAATAGATAAAGCCTGTCAAGTGCGTAATCCTTGGTTCCAACAAATCAAGGCGGAAAAGTTCCCGATAACATAACAATATTCGGCTATTTCTTTTCATGTGAAAATAATCTTTTGTTTAAATTTTATCATTTTTATCGTATTCAAATATCAGCAATTATCATGACTATAATAAAAATATTTTGCGTGCTCTTTAAGGGATAATTTGTATTATTTTACCTAACTACGTTATATACTAGGTAGTACAATGCGACTCGCATTTTTTATTGAAATCATAGAAATGCCTACTTATAAGTGATTCAATGCGTTTTCAAATAAAAATTTATGGTTCTACTGGTTCTACCGTTAAGCATAAATCTAGCAACTAATTACGCGGCAATTTTTAATGAAGAACCGACATTCATAAAGCCGTTATTATAATTAAATTTGATATAAAAGTTTATTTACTTCAATATAAGGTCGTTAATTTTTTATGCAATAAAAAAAAATAATATCGAAAAATTAACCATAAAAAATTAAAACGTGTTCCTGTATATCTTGGATCGAAATAATTTAGTTCAGGATACATCGCCCATTTTTGCAAGTGAGTACTATCAAGCTGATTTTCCGTTTGTAGCTTTATTTTGATGAGACACCGAATAATTTCGTGTACGAAACTCTCGATTGTGGTAGCTAACAGAGATAACAAGGATACAATTTTTTTATTTGATGGTTCTCAAATATTTATTACGCAATTTGTAGGACAACATGTCTGTTGAATTATATAAACATTAACTAAGTGAAAACAAAAAAATCTGCTTGTTAGTAATCATTTATGATGACCTCGTTATCGATACACTTTGGAAAGGGGGACTCTTTGAACAAACCATAGATTTTGTAGGACAAATATTTTTTCGAATAATTTAGGTAATTATCTTGAGATTGAACAAAAAAAAATTCATTCAGTTAGTAATAAATATTTGAGAACCATCATATCAAAAATTTTTATCCTTGTTATCTCTGTTAGCTACCACAATCGAGACTTTCATACACGAAATTATTGGGCGTCTCATCAAAATAAAGCTACAAACGGAAAATTAGCTTGATAGAAGTCACTTGCAAAAATGGGCGATGTATCCTGAACTAATTGTTCGAGCTACTAGCCAGGGAAGCTTTTATAAATAAATAAAATAACAATACAATTATTTTAACATGTGACAGTCTGAATCCATTTCGTTTCGCTACAAAAAGTATTTGACTGTTCAAAGTTCAAACAATAAAAACGTAATAACTTCTAAATAATAACGTTACAATAATTTCTCAACAAAATATGTTCGAGAACTTTGTTTCATACTTATTCGCGAACGGCAACGCGTTTATGTGTCAGAAAATCCCTGAAGATGAAAGTTATTTTAGTAACATAAGCATTTATAGTAACGAAGGCGAACACTGTATTGTGTTGTATTCCCAGGTTTCAAAGCAAATTTTCCGCTTATCATCCTTGACACACTTGCGATCCCCGCTGCGGGACACGGTTAAGCGGGGTTATTGTTTTATAACGATTACAAAAAGCATTTTCGGATAATCGAATTTGTCTAAGGGAAACTGGTTCAACAGAACTTAATTATAATCGTATACGGTATGGAGATAATTAAAAACATAACACTTTTATAGTTAATTGTATAGTTATTCAGGAACTGATATAAAATTAGTCGTGCTGAATTTTAGGTATTTAGTATAAAAACTTTTCCGAGATAGTAGAACTGATAATAATTTTTAATCTTTGAATCTATAAATGTTTATAAACAGTTATTGCTCTATCTTTTCATAGCAATAAAAACTGCCAAAGAATCAACAAATATGTATATTATCTGTATAAACATAACTACAATTTACGAAAACTACGTTAATATTATCGATGACATGCGATATTTGCGAATTGGGTCGTCTCGTGTAATATGAGGGAGATGGAACCGTTGACGTCACGCGTACATATTGGGCTATTCATAATCATTTTATTTGGCTACTCGCTGGCCGTTGAAAGATATTGATGAACTCTGACGTTAGTTCCCGAAGACAACGGATATCCTTCTGTATCATACGTCGCAATAAAGCTTAATGGGATGGGAAACGGTTTAGGCGTAAGCGGGAAGTTCGCCCTTATTAAGAATTTTAGATTCATAGAACTACGTTCTCGCGGGATTAGAGACCGTTTCATATTATTTATGATCAGGAAACTTTCGCACAGACGAACTCGAGGGAAAGTATTAGTTGAACACGATTTCCTATAAAATCATACCAATACTATATACCTATACCTAATTTTGACTTGTAAGAGAGAGAGCCGACGATATTTAAGGGACCTTCGCAAGCCTACTCCAAAATTATTTAGATTCGCCAAGTTTCTTTTACGACGCCCTCTGCATTATTGTACGGGACAAAGTGTAAAGTTATACGGATTTGAAGGACGGCACATAATTTTGTTTTTCAAGATACTTGACTAAATACAAAAGGAAGGCGTCCGGAGGGCCTATTGTTGTAGAGAATGCATAGCACGATACCACCGGAACTCTTGAGAAATACGCCTGGTAGGCAAACGATCACTAATTACCACTCTCAACACGCCACATTGTGTCGGGTATAAGCCATGCAATGCGTACAGCACAAATAGCGTTCATTATTATTCAGGAATTATTCTTATCGATTGTTCCCATGCGCCCAATTATATTTTTTCAGTAAACATTTATACTCCAATTCTTTATAATTAAATATGCCAATGTTACAATAGCAGCCAGTCTCGTTATCTTGTTGTTCATTATGGATTGTTTACATCCCTTTTTATTCAGTAACGAATAACAAATACTAAAATTTAATAGCATTTTAAAACGCTTCAGGATCGTATTTTTATTAAATCTGTTTTTATTATTTCAGATGCCGACATTATTTATTGAGCGGGAATAAGGTATGTATTAAAATTTACAATGATCAATGCTATAAATCTTAATGAGATTATTTCTCACGCTTTTTAATTTTTTTCTTACACATTATTTGGACTTCAAACAAAAATTCCCCTATTTTTTATACGAACAACATTATGACGCGACGTTCAAAAAGAAGAATGGTAAAACTTCTAAATAAATAATAATGCAATTAGAGCTTTTTACACACTCGACCAACCCCTGTTTTAAGAAAGTTCTTTTGTTTTTGTTGGATGTCCTATAGCTCGTAAAGGGCTCCTTTCTTGATTTAGGGGAAAAGTTTCCTTGTTTTGCATTTTACGAAGACGCGTAAGTCACCCCAGAGATCTAAATAATATAGTAGTATAATAAGTTGTCTAAGTGTGTGAGACGCGTAATCATATAAGGTGTTCATTACGGACGTAAAGACAATACATAAACAGTAGATCGATGCGACAACTCCTCTCAGGGCCAGTAAATGTATTTTCTCTATTTGGTCAGTTCCCATTTACGTTGCGATAATTTCATTTATCCACATAACCGTTCTGTTAAAAATCAATGTCAGTGAACATAGGTTTTATACCACCCAACGGAAACAGACAAAATAAATAACCAGATCACAGTAGGTATTGGATAGACGGAAATTCCACGTTCAGAGGAATAGAGATTTTTATCATAGGTTCAGATTTAATTAACTTTGTTACTTTTTCTGCGATCTATCCATTGACCTAGATGCTTACAGCTTGCACGTTACTGTGTTCATTACATTTTTGGTACGTGAACGCTGTCCGTGAAGGACTATTAATATACCCGTTGCCGTGCATTCATTTTTATGCGTTCATTTTAGCATATGAATAAAATGAATGTAAATATTATTATTTTGATTGATTCATTAGCGCCATTAAATCTTTTGAATTGTACTTAATAATTCAATTAAAGATGAAAGTGATACTTCTTTATAGGTAATTGAAACATGGCAATTTAAATCATTTAAGTTTGACGCTTATCTTCTCTATCTAATATATAAAAATCAATGCCACTTTTCGTTGTAATTCCATAACTCGAGAACGGCTGAACCGATTTCGATAATTCTTTTTTTATTATATTCCTTGAAGTACGAGGATGGTTCTTATGTAGAGAAAACGTTAATATGTACCACGGGCGAAGCCGGGGCGGACCGCTAGTTAATATTGTTTTATTCCCTGTATTCTAACTATTTTTACATTTTAAATAATACTTCACCTCTGATATATAATACAATAAAGAAAAACATTTCAATGTTTGTCTGGCTGCTATCAGAGCTTCCGCGTCGATGGCTGCTTTTTTGTTATATTTTTTATGAAATAAACGAGACTGCAACAGGCGCGCTTCGCCTTTCTTTGTTGTGTTTATATTCTGTAATGATTGCCAATATTGCCTCCCACTTACATTTTGTGCTATAAATCGTTTGTGTTTGGAAAGCTTTGATACTTTTCAATGAATATTCTTTGTTTTTCAATATTGTAATGTTGACACTGTGTTCATATATAATATCAATAATTTATTTCGTAAACAATTTTTGTATAAGCACGACGGACGGTGAGAAAATTCCTATCTTCCTAGTGAATTAAGGTTCCGTAATGGCATAAGGGGATCCGGCAAACGACGTACAGACGCTGATGAAACTGTATCGAATTATATAATACACGGTAGAATTTGATGCCGGCTAGAGCACAGGCTAGATAGAACGGTATGGATAATCTTATTCTAAGGACGCAGATCTCCTTGACTCCAAAAGTCCAAAGAGTGTTGTTCTACTTAATTTGCAAAAATTCATTGTGATTTGAATATGTAATAATAGGTAAATTTATTTTAATATTTTTGTTTTAAATTAAATTTATAGATATATGTATTTGCATTTTACGTTCATGCTGCATAATCTGCAATATGAACTTTATTATTAATCAAAATACACAGTTCTGTCCACGAAACCTACTATTTAACCTACTCCTACACAAACATGTATTGCCAAAAATTGAATGAATTTTGGTTCAACCCAGGAATGGCTACAACATAGGTAGGTAATATACTTAACGCAGCGAATGGATTACAAACTCTCCGATGAATTAGTATCTAACGCACTAAATCCATGAAATCCCGTCGTAATATAATGGAAGTACGTAGAGTACTCTGTGGTCGTGTTTGCCCCTCCAGCCTGCCGACGGCGACCAATAATCCAGTTACGACCGCACGCGCCACGCCGCTGGCTCACCAAGCCCAGATCGAAGCGTAATTGGGTGTACTCACCTTCCCTACCGACCGATTATAAAATAAACAGCATTCTAGTCATTGGCTGCGACGTCAATTAATTTCTCCTTAACGACCACCCGACCCTACCCTCATATTTTAATTGCGGTGTTCGTGTTTGGCATGCGGGAACCCTGATTGCGGAATCTATATTTTTTAATGTTAATTCAACTGCTTATATGCAGAATGAATTCTACATGTAGAGCAATAATAATAAAATGAAGAAAATAAACTTGATTTGATATAACATAAACATGAAACAACTAAATATTAAATTTTAGGTTTGAATCAATTCAGATGTAGATGCATAAAACGTGTCAAATTGAAATCAAGAGCCAGATATAAATCAAATCCATGGACCTATTAAACGTTTTGAAAAACGTTTTTAAAATTGTTACTTCATAGTAAAACCCATTAACTAACTGTGTATTTTTCTAAGTTAAAATAAGTACCTAATTATAATTTTAAAATTCTGTCACAGTTACGACGAAGCAAAGTAGTGAATATTTTCAAAATTTAATACATTACATAATGACGGAGTTGACTGGATAAAACCCTGTTTCAGTATCTTAAACTTTGCATTGATTAAGCTTGAACAGTAACCCTTAGTCGGTAAACGCATTGCCTGCATGTGTGCCAGTCTAAAATCGTCATAGATTACCAAACCCGTATGAAATAAATTCGTTTTCAAAATTGCCATTGTTTCCAAGTCTTGTATCGTAGTTTGGTCCCAGGACGCAAGTTAGCCTGTCACATACATCGCTGAAACGATCAAAACTAGCTTTGCTTTCCACTACAGTGGCCTGAACAAAAAGCAAACTCAAATTGAAATGTCACTCTACCAAATTATATTGTTTTACGCCCCAATTCGTTTTCAACTGCAGCGTACATATAATAATTACTCTCGCGAGGTTTCCTTTAAATTTCAACAACGATAAATAATGTTACCTTTAAAATTTTATGTTACATAGGTATCAATAATGTATGAAATTATTCTCAGCATTTAAATATGGCATTGAGATAATGCATGATCCCTTATTTAAATGCAATAACGACTCCACTTATGACACTCGCTTTTAACACATTCGAACCACGTTCCAATACGTGTGTACAGTGTTAATTTACTAATGAAATTAGGTCCAGACGTCGAGCGTACTAGAGTTACCATGATATAACATTGGATGTTAAGCTACAAATACCAAAAATTATCTCGTTAAACTTTAACTATTATAATCCATCAGAAAATATACAAAATAATAAATTATCGCATCTTCTGAATAAGTGACCTTTAAAGCAATCAAACATTTTAATCTAATAGAAGTGAATTGAACGACTGTATAAGAAGCGCAGTAGGTAATGCCCGACAAGCTCATTGAAAGCTAGATCTTTGAATGTCGTCATTTGTTTCCGGGACACTCCCGACAGACTTTATTGTACCCATTCTAGTGCTGGCCTTGTCCGACATTAGAAAAGTAAGGAAACCTTTGTATAACATCGGCGCGTGTAACCTTTTACCTTTTGAAGTCTAGACTATTGAAACAAAAGTCCCTTCCACGAATAAGTTAATAAATGGAAACGAAAATTTGTTGGAATAATGTTATTTAAAAATCAACTGGAGACCGGTGTTGTTTTTATCATAAATTTTAAACTTTTTCTCATTTCGTGCTTCTCTTTGCTTTCATTTTTAAAATCATTTTCAATCATCTTCTGGTTTTGCTGAAAATAAAATGCGTTCATTGAGTAAAAAATTAGACGGGTCGAGCGAATTGATAACTGTAGAGATGTAAAAAAATATTTACCTCTTTCGTCGCATTATCATTATTAATTTCGGTGGTATCTTCATCGTCTGCAGATGGAGACAATGCAGTAGTTGTCCCTGTTGTTTTACATATTTTATAATATTATACATTATAAATTTGTGTATCTCTTAAAAATAAAATCAGAAATATATATTTTATACGTACGTTGTTCTTCCGCTATTACAATGCTATTAAAATATTCTGATAGACTTTCAATCCTTTCATCGGCACCTTTAATGTAAATGGAAAGAGGATATAGTTATTGGCGCTAAAAAATCAATGTTTTAAACTTTGAAGTAAAATCTAATAACTAAATTACAAAAATCGAATAAGTACATATTATGTAAATAATTTCATTCGATACGAAGAACTTGTTTCACCTTACCCAATTTATTTGGTTTCATACTAATAATTCGACTCTCCACTGTAAAAAAAAATCATGCATTTTGTTAAATTACCTTGATTACTTTAATTAAAATCAATTAATTATTTAGAACTTATCGTGCATATCTTAAACTTACATATTTTTTCAACTTCTTCATCCACAAGCGATATTCCTACTAATGGAACGAGAATTTCATTTTAATATATTTTAAAAATAGTAGATTGCAATATAATAATAATATGTATTTATTATTAATTACTTACACATCTTCCGAAATTGTTGAATTGCCTTTGAATGTTCATCGCTGTTGTGAGGAACTTTAATGTCTAAAAATAGAATTGCATAAAAGAATCAAGCTACATGTGACAATGGATGTGAAAATAGAAAGAAAACGGTTCTCACTGTCTTCTTTTGCTTCTTTTTGATCCTTGCACTTTGTGAACAGTTGACATGTGTCTAAATCAGTAGGATCGCTGCACTCGTAACCCCAATGACAGGCTGATTCTTTATCCTTGGTAGTTGCTGAACAATCACCATACAAATATTAAGTATCAAGTAAACTAATGAGTATCAATATCATTTTGCATTATGATTTAGTTACAATAAAATGTCTACTTACTGGTTTTATGTTGTACTTGACGTCGTTTATTAACAATCAATCGTCTTGTTTTCCTCACTCTCATAAGTTTATCGCCTTCAAAAGGATTATAAGTATGAATATAAATAAGACAAATAAATCCCACCAAAAACATTTTCATGTAAAATGTTGCCAGACTCGCACTCTCAAAAAGTTATCAGATCTCATGTAGAGCCAAGCTTCTAACACTACACGCCCTAACTCTACAAGGCCTAACTTCACAAACTCTACACCTTAGTCAAAATATGTGGCTCGGCCATTTCGCTACATTCACATCGGCTTAAGGTGAAAAATTAATTCACTGTTCATTATTTTTGTGTTATACAATAGTTCTTGTAGTAACGAACGGCCAAGCCACATACTCTCTGTCGATTGTCTGTCTGTCGATTGTCTGTCTATTCCGTGTCTGTGTCTGTCCGTCTTTCAAACTTGTGGAATATAAGCCCAGACTAGTAATAACCATAGTAATAAAATATTACTATGGTTACTACTAGTCGGGATATCGCGATATCCATTATCGAAAAAGTAAACAACGATTTTAAAAATATACTTAGATTGAAACAGAAAACTTATTGTAAAATCCAATTCCTTAAATATTTCAAGATGTACAAAACTTGGAATTTACACTTTTTATTTTAACCATAATTACCTGTTGCGCGTCGATGTTTGTTCACGACCAAGCGCCTTTTCTTCCGTAATTTCTTCGCCAGTTCAATGCCTTTGTTAAAAATGAAAACAAACTTAAGTATAACCCAACCTATACAAAAAATAGATTTTGAAACAGTATATAAATAAAAAATATGTACCTCGTCGTTTTGAGTTTTTAGACTTGCTTTCTTTACTAGCAGTCCTTTTCATTATAACTGAAAAAATATACACGGATGTATAAATCTATATGGAAATCAATAAAAGATTTGTCCGATTATAATATTATGATGCCTACGGTTAAATCTGCTTGTCTTTGGCTTGTTCCTCATTTTGACAAATTGACCTGAAATTAAAAAAGGACAAGAGTAATATCTATAGAAAAATGTAATAATTATTGTCTTCGGAAGTATATTTTAAACGTACCTCGTAAATACTTTGTTTGTGATGGTGCGGTTACTGTTTCAGATATATTTTGGACCACTAAGTAAGAAAAATAGTTTAGTATTTAAAATATAATAAATACTTGGGCTTTATTTAGATTTCAAACCTTACCTTCACCACTGAGAGCCAGAGCTTGAAGGGCATCAAGTCCGGTAATATCAGGTTCTAAAAAAGGCATATTGAAATGCTATTAATATATACATATTTGCATTATTTTGCATACATTTGAACATAAAAAATATTAGCGAACAAAAATTATAAGTAATTCAAACCTTCAAGTGTAACAATACGTTTAAAAGTCATGACTGAAAAAAAAGGAAAATTAAAATATTTCAAATATAAATAATAATCGTATATTAAACAATAAAGTATAAGCTAACAGAATGCTTCAAACAACTTATCCGCTAATTGTTCAGGACTTTTCGATGAACTAACAAATCCTTTGCCACCTGAAAACATGAAAATAAATATTAAGAGAAGAATCGATTCAATGAAACACAATTTATATTTAGATACATACCTCCCGGTTTGTTCACTGCAAGTGAATGGTTCAGAATTAGTATAAAGAATAATATATTAATCATAAAATTTATATGAAAATAAAGAAAATGTCAATAAGTTTACCTTTTGCTCTCAATTTTATGGCCACTGGTAGCAATTCTTGTGGAATAAACGTATCGCCTATTTAAAGTAATGTAAAAATTAATTTTAAACTACTTCTTACTTAAAAATATTGTATTATATCATATAGTTTAATGCAGATGGATTGAATGACATAAACATACATACCAACTTTAAATGGTCGTGTCTGATCTACAGGAACAGAAAATTGATTATAATCAGTTTAACAGCTCTATATTTTCTTTCATATTAATAAGAGAGCTAGTTGATCAATTAGATTAATAAACAACTATACCTTCATTACTGATATTTTCATCTATGTTGTTATCTTCAGCTATGACTTCAGATTTAGTTTTTTTATCTCCATTAGATTCTGGTTTTTTATCGTCCGTCACGTCGTTTTTTTCAGTTTCGCTATTACCGGCACTTTTATCATTGTTATTCTCTGTATCATTATCATTACCTTGCTCATTGTCATCGTTTTTATTGAGCAAATTGTCGCCTTGGTTTATCGCCTCATCTTCATTTTCATCTTTTTCGTTTGATATTTCTTCATTTGTTTTACTTTTTGCTTTATCTTTAGTTACATTTTCTTGATCGATATTTTTATCCTCCTCATCTGGACCTGATTATTTGTTTTGTTAATTTATACTTGTGTATAAATTGTACTGTTTGTGTATTTTGGAAATCACGAATATTTAGTGAATTGTTAAGTACTTACTCAGATGACGTTTTATATTTGAATGTACAAGTCCACAGTATATCTAAAACAAACATTTATCACACAATACTACGCTAAATATTTTATAAAATCACATGTGTTTAAAAGATTTACCAAATCAAACAATAAAATAATTAAATACAAAGTCACCATTCGGAATAACATTTTACAAAAAGTAACATTGCCAACAACTCAATTATCAAAAAGCAATTACATTTTGTAATACCTAAGCAACGAAGCATTCAACTTAAAGTCGATTAAATTTTATCTCAAAACATGGAAAAATACATGCCAAATGTTTGCCGGACTGTTTATTTTTAGAATTCAATATCATACAACAATTCGACATGAATAAAAGGGAAGAAAAATATTACGAATTCCTTTGATTATTTCTATAAAACCGCAAATGAGACGCTTTTATGTGGTCACACTTTTTTGTATTATTATTCTAACAGAATATTCTTGAACCATTCAAAACAGTCTATAAAATTATGAGTACAATACAAGAGATGGTACAGAGTGCACAAAACGTTTTAGTGAAAGGTTGTGCGATGACCCGCGACTGATACGCTCGTACTGAGGCTGATACCATACTCTTGTTCCATTGTCGGACCGACTGTTTCGCCACTTAGCGCACTCTCACCAAAGAGAAGTTGATGCCAAAAGTCCCACAAATTACTAACAAGTTTCGTAAAGAACGCATTGTTCTCTAATCAAGATACATCTGATTTTACGTTCTCGTTTTACGTTTTTGTTAATATAAATCATATTTTTATAAGAGATTTTTTCTATACCAGTGAATTCACCGTTTTATCTTGACTAAAGACAACATCTGCAACATTTAATATAGTAACCTTAGTAGGTACATGGTATGATACATTCATAACTCAATTGTTTTTCAAAGAAACAACAATTATTAACAGAACTATTTCACGATAATACGACCATTATCCATTGAAATTTGATTCGAACATTGTTCATAAATCAGGCAGGTATTAATTAACTTTGATACAAAAGCATTTTTGCAATATTCACATCTCACGTTCGATTGATCAATTGACATCACTCATACAAGAACTAAAAAGTGTTATATTTGTGTAATATCTAAAAAAACTTTGTACTGTCACTATAAGTGTGAATATATAATTTAGTGATACGGGGTCAGGAGATATGAAGAAGATTGATGATTAAAATAACCTCCAAATCTGCAACAACGCCCCCGTCACATAATTTTACTGAGACCGATAGGGATCCGACGCGCCGTCTAGACGGGACGGGTGCGCTAGACTTGTTCCACAACTATAACAGTATACTGCGGAGGCAATTGGCGCTACTCCTCGATCCATCCACCAACCGATCTGGTGGAAAAATATAGACATCGGTGACGCTAATGCAAGGTTTTCGAATTTAAATCTAGCAGCGGTGACAGCCTCTCACAGAGGTAAGTGCAACCAAAGAGTTGCTGTAGCTTTATTGACAGATTGAAAGCCCTGAGGTTCAGACTTGTAACTGAATTCTATTTAAAATAGACTTCATTATTTCAGTTGTGGATATCTCTTATATTTTATACGTAAACAATGCTATACTAATAAAGTAAATGCTCAAACATTTTATATCAAATGTACAAAATTTTACACTTATATCATATCAAGGTGCTGAATGTAACAGTGAGATCACCGATATGACGTTACGATGACCTTCATAAATATACTGATTATTATTACTCGTTTGAACGTTTCATATGTTAGTCTTATTTACATTAAATTATGCAAATATTGAAATAGTATCTACAATGTGTACGGATAAATAGATTTTAAATTGGTTGAGTTTTCATTGCTTGAATATTTGTTTATTTTCGAGTAACGTTTTGATATAGGATTTTGAGTTCAATTTTGCAGTTTCATTTTTAATGTAAGTACTTGTGTACATGTGAGTGTTAACGAATGACAATGTTCTTATCTATTTAAAAAGAAAAAAAAATACATTGATGTTTTGCTGTAGAATGAAACGTTATCAAATTCAATGTGACTAATGTTTCCGATGTTTCTAATTACGTCTACAATTTGCAATCGGTTCCAAACATTTCGCTTTCTCTTGTTATCGTGGGATTTGTGCATGTCGTCGTTTACTTATTTTCGATCAGTTAGCATGTATTGAAACGGATGTTATTTTATTTTTATTTATTTCGCAATACATACTTTGACATTCAGTATTTTTTATATTATTTTAGTTATTTTTATAAATTGTTCATAGGTAGGTACTCATACTTAGACTAGGTAGGTATTTGTCAAAAATTTTAGTCGTATTAACAGCGCTCAATCATGTTCCGTCCATGGTACAAAAGCCGATAATGCAAACAAATAAAACAAAGCTTTCCAGCATAACTAAAAAGCGTGATCGATTTGTATAATATGATAAGATACAATAAAAGTGAGTCAAGTTCATAATGATTGACGTTCAATGTCAGCGCGGGCGGGCTGCGTGGAAACGGGCGGCACTTTCCCAGGGAACAGCGTCCGGGAGGGGATGACGTCATTGTTCCCTTGCACTGCGAATGCACTCAGGATTTCCTTCATCACACATATGTTAACTGGGCTAGAACTTTCTACACCTAATGATGTCATTATTCGAAATTTCTTTCTATTTAAAAATAAGTTTGTTTAAGCCATTTAGTAGATATTCTTTATCATTAATACTAACATAACTATAATGGCTTCAAAAATTGTATTTGGTTGCATTTTGAAAGTGTGTTTACAAACTTTCGAATATACTTATTACCTTTCTCTAGAGAGAAAGATTCAATCGAACTAATTGTTCCATGTCATGCACATGCGTCATTCGTTTTACTCGATATAAAACAAAACGTACAATTAGATAGGATTTAGCTGATTTAACTATCAATATCCACAAAAATACAACGCATATATGATTTTATTTGTAAATATAACAACTGCGTATCTATTCTCCATAAAACTGTCTATTTTTTTTAATAAAGCGCCTGTAATTTACATTGCATTTGAATTTACAAAAGTTCGATATTTGTGATATTAATAAATAAAAATTAACAAAATATCAAGCGCCAATACATAGGAATTTGCTTATTCGACTCGATATCGCTACTAAACGTAAACATTTCTGATACAAACAACAAGGAAAAATGTCAGTATACTCTATTACGCAATTTTCGATACTCGTGCTATTGGCATGATAAATTATCATGAAAATTTTTATTCTGTCGGTACCCCAAAACGTAACTCACATTTGGCTGTTTGCCAAAAGGAAGAGAATCCTGGCGCAGCGTCAGGACGTTTTGATATTATCTGTTTTATCGTCTGGATCTACTTAAGTTATATGAAAATTACTGTATATCTACTAATTTAATGTTGGCTAAGACAT